>NC_091574.1:28950909-28953409 GCF_042767895.1 Penaeus vannamei | reverse complement strand
TTATTGTTATATTTCATCATGGGTGTTGAGTTCTAGTAGCGAGCACTGCAGTAATGTCTACACAGGGGTTCTCGGTTTACGGCGGTCTCGACTTAGGACGTTTCGTGGATACGACGTTAGAAATCATGTACAGTATTTATAGTTTGTCTTCCATGTGTTCCTTTAGCCCTAGTTATGTTTTTATGTACATCATAGAAGTGTCTTGTTATGTTTTAGATTATTACTTTAATGCATGTATACATATTGCATTAATATATGAGAGTGACTTCGGTGTTTATGTTAGTACGTACATGTCCTGTATTTAGGTGTGATCCGACTCACGTCAAAATTCGGGTTACGACGCCATCGTAGGAACGGATCTCCGTCGTAAGTCGAGGACCCCATGTACCTGCTAACAATGCAGAATGGGACCTATACAAGTTCCATATGAGTTTCTGGATAGGGTTTATGCTGGTTACCCATGTGAGGGTATGTAGAAAGTGCAACGGTGTTTAAACCTGGTCTCAAATGGCTAGAAAATGGATCATTGGACCTAATGGGAAATTAAAGAATCATATTTCTCTATTTTCTTGTCTGTCTATTTCTCTAATGTCAAATGTCGTTCCTCTTTCATCTCTATCGTAGACTTTAATATTCTGCGAGATTTTGCAATGCAGTTATATATATACCTAATTCTTGTCTATTTCGTACGTGTTTCTCCCACGAGCGTAAACTACGTTAGGGTGATTGACTAAAAAATATTCAAGATTACTCATACTCATGCCGTAGTTGATAAGGTAACAGTTATCTTATCAAATAAGATTTTAGTTAATCAACAGTTCCCTTATTTTTCTCTCATCGCTGCTCCAGGTAAGACTCATCCACTAACAGAAAGTCTTGATAATGGAGATGGATAAAACAATGAGATGGATGAAAATGGAGAAGGATGAATAGCAGAAGGAGTGAAGAAATATCGAATTAAGAGCAAAAGAAGAAAAAAGAAAAAGAAAAGAGTAAGACTATCAGAATTTCATTACTTCATTGCCATGTGATTGATTATTTCTCGAACTTTAATAATGTCCCCTTAATTGAGAAATTAAATTGTAATATATCTAATCAAACATATGTATGCTCCTTTGATGTCATACCAGTAAATTTCTTAAAACATGCCTCATAACAGTTCAAAGTTAGCCGATTTTTGCGTATATCTTTTACATATTTGATATAACACCTATATCATAACCATTGAGATGACGCACACACACATTCGCAACCCCACACACGTCCAAATAATTTAAACGTCAAACTTGTACAAACGTATACGCCCCACTTGTACACGACAACTCACATTTGTACTTGGGCCTTGGATTTGTACTTGAGACTGTTGTTGATGCCGGAAAAAAGACGAGGTTGGATAAAGAGAGAGAATAAACTGAGGGAAAAAAATAAGAAAGAGAGAAAAGAAGAAAGTCAGAGAAAGGGATAGAATGAGAGAGAGAGAGAGAGAAGAAGAGAGAAGAAGAGAGAGAGAAGAAGAAGAGAGAAGAAGAGAGAGAGAGAGAGAGAAGAAGAGAGAAGAAGAGAGAAGGAGAGAGAGAGGAAAGAAGAAGAGAAAAAGAAGAGAGAGAGACAACAAACAACAAACACACATCCACAGAAACACACACACACAACACCCCCTCCCACCCCTGATCAGCTGTTTTCTGGTGGTACATTTCGGAGCAGTGGTTGTACTCCGTGTTGATGGTCCGCATGTAGGGGGCGTGGCGGATGTACTCTGCAGAGGGGAGAAAGGGAGAGGTGAGTAAAAAAAAGGGAAAAGAGAGAGGGAGAAAGGAAAGGGAAGAGAGGGAAGAGTGAGAGAAAGAGAGAGAGAGAGAAAGAGGAAGGAGAGAGAGAGAAGAAGAGAGAGAGAGAGAGAGAGAGAGAGAGAGAGAGAGAGAAGAAGAGAGAGAGAGAGAGAGAGAGAGAGAGAGAGAGAAGAGAGAAGAAGAGAGAAGAAGAGAGAAGAGAGAGAGAGAGAGAGAGAGAGAGAGAGAGAGAGACAGAGAGCGAGTGAGAGAGAGAGAGAGAGAGAGAGAGAGAGACAGACAGACAGACAGACAGACAGACAGACAGATAAACACACACACAGACAAACGCTGTCACACAGGAGGCGCAAAAAATACGGCATATCATATAAAAGAAATGATAAAAGGAAAAAAAGACAAGAAAAAAAAATACAAATATTTACGCATTATATGTCACCATGTCCTGTGCTAAATTCCTGAGTTCATATATCTACTCAACAGGAAATTTTCCAGTCTTTCTCAAGTTCTATCTCAGTCACTTCCTGTTCCAAAATAATCCTAGACACATATATGCAGTATGTCCTATCTTATCTTTCTTATCGAGTGCGAGTTCCGTGTTGAAGCCTGAACTTGGGGTGAAAGTAGAAGGAAATAGAACTAAGACAAATTTGGGTCTTATTGCATTGTTTTGTATTGTTATAGTGTTTAAAAAACTGTTGCTATTATTATCA
>NC_091574.1:28933409-28935909 GCF_042767895.1 Penaeus vannamei | reverse complement strand
TTTTTACATGTTTGTGCACTGTACATTATATATTTTAAAAAATTAAATCATCATCATTGTCATTATCATTACAATAATCATCATCAATGTCATTAGTATGAACCTATGAAGATGCAATTTTACCTTCGTCTTCATATAAATGAGGAAAATGAAAAGCGGATGTTATAGAGTCTGTTGCAAGATAAACAGGAGTCCAATTACGGTCGATTGCAACACAATGACCGACGACCCGCATGTCCTGATGACGGCATGTGATGACGTCATAATGAAATTCGGGCTCACGACTCCGAGAAAATAGATGGAGAGAGGAGGGGAGGAGGGAAGAAATAGATGGAGAAGAGAAGAAGGGGAGGGAAGAAATAAATGGGGAGAGGAGGGGAGGAGTGAAGAAAATAGATGGAGAGAGGATGAAAGCTAGTGAGGAAATGGATGGAGAGAGGAGGAGAGGAGTGAGGAAATAGATGGGAGAGAGGAGAGGAGTGAAGAAATAGATGGAGAGAGGAGGAGAGGAGTGAGGAAATAGATGGAGAGAGGAGGAGAGGAGTGAGAAAATAGATGGAGAGAAGTCAATAGATAAAAATGCGAAGCGAGAGAGTAGATTAAGAAGGAAGTGAAAAAGAGAAGGAGAGAGAAGCGAGAAAATAAATGGAAGAGAGGAGTGGAAGAATATAAGTAAGAGAGGAGAGAGACGATAGAAAAAAGAAAAAGAAGGGAATGTAGTTGCAGAAAATAGCGAGAACAAAGATGAAGAGAGAAGCGAGAAAATAGACGAAAGAGAGACGCGAGGAAATTGAATGAAAGAGGGGTACGAGAAAACAGACGAAAGAGAGGAGTGAGAAGATAATAGAAAAAAGGAGGAAGAGTAACCAAATGTAAGATAAAGAGGAAACAAAGACAGCAAAAGAAGCAGGAACTACTAAAAGTTGTCTGTCATCATCATTATCATTATGATAATTATAATTAAAGTCATCATTATCACCATTATTTTTATTATCATCTATGTTTCTACAATAAAATAAAGAAGTAAAATTCCCCTTTTAAATCTCGTACCCTGAACGACTCCTCTTCACTCTCAAACATTCCTGAAGAAGAAAAAAAATCACTCCGAAACAGGTGAATGAAGTCCTCAGTTGCAAAAGATTTAATTGACTTACGAGAGAAACCAGATCGGTTGGAAAGATGAGATTATGAGGTTACAGAGGTTGGGAAAGAGGGGAGAAAGAGGGGAAGGGTGTGCGCCTGAGGTAGGGAGGGAGAAAGAGGGGGAGGGTGTGTGCCTGAGGTAGGGAGGGAGAAAGAGGGGGAGGGTGTGTGCCTGAGGTAGGGAGGGAGAAAGAGGGGGAGGGTGTGTGCCTGAGGTAGGGAGGGAGAAAGAGGGGGTGGGTGTGTGCCTGGGGTAGGGAGGGAGAAAGAGGGGGAGGGTGTGTGCCTGAGGTAGGGAGGGAGAAAGAGGGAGAGGATGTGTGCTTGAGGTAGGGAGGGAGAAAGAGGGGAAGGGTGTGTGCCTGAGGTAGGGAGGGAGAAAGAGGGGAAGGGTGTGCGCCTGAGGTAGGGAGGGAGAAAGAGGGGAAGAGTGTGTGCCTGAGGTAGGGAGGGAGAAAGAGGGGAAGAGTGTGTGCCTGAGGTAGGGAGGGAGAAAGAGGGGGAGGGTGTGTGCCTGAGGTAGGGAGGGAGAAAGAGGGGGAGGGTGTGTGCCTGAGGTAGGGAGGGAGAAAGAGGGAGAGGATGTGTGCCTGAGGTAGGGAGGGAGAAAGAGGGGGAGGGTGTGTGCCTGAGGTAGGGAGGGAGAAAGAGGGGGAGGGTGTGTGCCTGAGGTAGGGAGGGAGAAAGAGGGGGAGGGTGTGCGCCTGAGGTAGGGAGGGAGAAAGAGGGGGAGGGTGTGTGCCTGAGGTAGGGAGGGAGAAAGAGGGGGATGGTGTGTGCCTGAGGTAGGGAGGGAGAAAGAGGGGAAGAGTGTGTGCCTGAGGTAGGGAGGGAGAAAGAGGGGAAGAGTGTGTGCCTGAGGTAGGGAGGGAGAAAGAGGGGGAGGGTATGTGCCTGAGGTAGGGAGGGAGAAAGAGGGGGAGGGTGTGTGCCTGAGGTAGGGAGGGAGAAAGAGGGGAAGGGTGTGTGCCTGAGGTAGGGAGGGAGAAAGAGGGGAAGAGTGTGTGCCTGAGGTAGGGAGGGAGAAAGAGGGGAAGAGTGTGTGCCTGAGGTAGGGAGGGAGAAAGAGGGGAAGGGTGTGTGCCTGAGGTAGGGAGGGAGAAAGAGGGAAAGAGTGTGTGCCTGAGGTAGGGAGGGAGAAAGAGGGGAAGAGTGTGTGCCTGAGGTAGGGAGGGAGAAAGAGGGGGAGGGTATGTGCCTGAGGTAAGGAGGGAGAAAGAGGGGGAGGGTGTGTGCCTGAGGTAGGGAGGGAGAAAGAGGGGGAGGGTGTGTGCCTGAGGTAGGGAGGGAGAAAGAGGGGAAGGGTGTGTGCTTGAGGTAGGGAGGGAGAAAGAGGGGGAGGGTGTGTGCCTGAGAT
>NC_091574.1:28918409-28920909 GCF_042767895.1 Penaeus vannamei | reverse complement strand
TGTTGTTTATATTCAGTTATCATTATTAATAATTATCTAATTGTGACACGGATTAATGGTGCTTTTTATGGGATCATCTAAGGTGTCCTTTTTTACCTCTTTTTACATATGACTGAATAATCGGCGTTTTTTATCATTAAGAGATGGCACTTTCTAAAACGTTTTGAGCCCGTCCTCACTCCCTCCCTCCCTCCCTTCCTTCCTCACTCCATCCCTTCCTTCCTCACTCCCTCCCTTCCTTCCTCACTCCCTCACTCCCTTCCTCACTCCTTCCCTCCCTTTCTCACTCCCTCCCTTCCTTCCTCACTCCCTCCATTCCTTCCTCACTCGCTCCCTCCCTTCCTCACTCCTTCCCTCCCTTTCTCACTCCCTCCCTTCCTTCCTCACTCCCTCCAGTCCTTCCTCACTCGCTCCCTCCCTTCCTCACTCCCTCCCTCGCTTTCTCACTCCCTCCCTTCCTTCCTCACTCCCTCCATTCTTTCCTCACTTCCTCCCTCCCTTCCTCACTTCCTCCATTCCTTCCTCACTCCCTTCATTCCTTCCTCACTCCCTCACTCCTTTCCTCCTACCCTTCCTCCCATCCCTCCTACCCTCCCTCCCATCCCCCTCCCTTCCTCCCATCCCCCTCCCTTCCTCCCATCCCCATCCCTCCTCCCAACCACCACACCCACTCCCTCCCTCCCACTCCCCCTCCCTCCCTCCCATCCCCCCTCCCTTCCTCCCATCCCCTCCTCACTCCTCCCCATCCCCTCCATCCCTCCTCTGCCAACCCCCACTCCCTTCCTCCTCATCCCTCCAACCCCTCCCTTCCATCCCCCATCCCCCCTCCCTCACTCTGCCAACCCACGCACCCACACCCCTCCCTCCCTCACTCGCTCTGCCAACCCCTCCCTCACTCACTCTGCCAACCCCTCCCTCACTCACTCTGCCAACCCCTCCCTCACTCGCTCTGCCAACTCCTCCCTCACTCACTCTGCCAACCCCTCCCTCACTCACTCTGCCAACCCCTCCCTCACTCACTCTGCCAACCCCTCCCTCACTCGCTCTGCCAACCCCTCCCTCACTCGCTCTGCCAACCCCTCCCTCACTCACTCTGCCAACCCCTCCCTCACTCGCTCTGCCAACCCCTCCCTCACTCACTCTGCCAACCCCTCCCTCACTCACTCTGCCAACCCCTCCCTCACTCACTCTGCCAACCCCTCCCTCACTCACTCTGCCAACCCCTCCCTCACTCGCTCTGCCAACCCCTCCCTCACTCACTCTGCCAACCCCTCCCTCACTCACTTTGCCAACCCCTCCCTCACTCGCTCTGCCAACCCCTCCCTCACTCACTCTGCCAACCCCTCCCTTCTTCTCCTCCAGGTGACATCGGCCAATCGGCGCTGGTGGCAGTGACCACAACCACCACGAGCAACACGCGCTACCTCGGACCTCAGGGACAGTTCGGAAACTCGACAGCGTCTCCGAAACTCTTCACGCTGGAGACCAACAACGACGGCATCATTTCGTATCTCAGCAGATCCGAAGTCTTTGCTGGCATCGATGGTATAAAGTTTTTTGGTGTTCATTTTTTTTTTTTTTTTGGGGGGGTAGGGGGGGGGGTGAGGGGTGAGGGGTGGGGAGGGATCTGGTGGGACGAGATGGTGGTTACTTGGGGTGTGTTGATTGTGTTGGGGGGGGAAGGGTGATTCGAGTTGGGTTGGTTTTTATTTAGGGAGAAAAGAGCAAAGGCGATTCGTTTTGGTCAGTTGTTAGAAACCATTGTCATATTTTTTATTGTTTTTTTTTTTTTTTTTTTTTTAAGGAAAAGTTTGCATAAACACGGTCACATGATTATTAATATCCTCTAAGAATTCCCTTTATTCTTATCTTAATCTCAGTGACCAGTTACCTTCTATAATTTCTGTTCTGTCCATCCTGACTTTTCTTCTTCTTCTTCTTTTTCTCCTTCTTCTCAGAGGAAATGGAATCAGACGCCACCTTGACTTTTCTTCCTCTGCTTCTTCTCCTTCTTCTTCATTGCCGTAATCCTTGACAGGGTCAGCCACTCGAATACGCCGCCTCCAACATGCTCTATCCATTGCAACCTCCTCTTTGCAACCACCCATCATATAAGGCTAAACTAGGATTTCACGGTTGCATGCTCTTGCCACCCCACAACCCTTGCTCTTGATCCGCCTCCACGTCCCCCGCTTCCCCCTTCCAGCTCTCCTGATCCAGAAGGTGCTGCAGTCGTCCACCTCGAGCACGCTGAAGCTGTCCCAAGTACTCAGGATGTACTACAGCGAGCGAGGCCTCCCCGACCGCTCCGACTTCCGTGCTTGCAACCGCATGGAAGCCTTCAAGCAGATCGATAGGACCAAGATCGAGGAGCAGGTGAGTCGATGCATTCGGTCTCGACTGAGGATGGCTTATGGTGGCGCAGGAGGGCGGTCAACACGCATTCGTATCTGTATACGAATGTGTGTTTGTGTGCGACAGAGAGAGAGAGAGAGAGGAA
>NC_091574.1:28903409-28908409 GCF_042767895.1 Penaeus vannamei | reverse complement strand
CATCACTATCTCTACCCCCAACCCTACCCACATCCCTATCTCTACCCCCAACCTACCCATCGTCTATCTCTACCCCCAACCTACCCACATCCTATCTCTCCCCCAACCTACCCACATCCTATCTCTACCCCCAACCTACCCACATCCTACACTCTATCCCCAACCTCCCCACATCCTATCCTCTCCCCCAACCTCCCCCACATCCTATCTCTACCCCCAACCTACCCACATCCTATCTCTACCCCCAACCTACCCACATCCTATCTCTACCCCCCAACCTACCCACATCCTATCTCTACCCCCAACCTACCCACATCCTATCTCCTACCCCCAACCTGACCTGCACATCCTATCTCTAACCACAACCTACCCACATCCTATCTCTACCCCCAAACCTACCCACATCTTACTTCCTACTCCCAACCTACCCACATCCTATCTCTCTAACCCCAACCTCCCCACATCCTACCTCTACCCCCAACCTACCCACATCCTATCTCTTCCCCCAACCTCCCCCCATCCTATCCCTACCCCCCAACCTACCCACATCCTATCTCTACCACCCCAACCTACCCACATCCTATCTCTACCCCCAAGCCCTACCCACATCCCTATCTCTACCCCCAACCTACCCGCATCCTATCTCTACCCCCAACCTACCCACATCCTATCTCTCCCCCAACCTACCCGCATCCCTATCTCTACCCCCCAACCTACCCCACATCACTACCTCTACCCCCCCAACCTACCCGCATCCTATCTCTACCCCAACCTACCCACATCCTACCTCTATCCCCAACCTACCCACATCCTACCTCTATCCCCAACCTACCCACATCCTACCTCTATCCCCAACCTCCCCACATCCTATCTCTACCCCCAACCTACCCACATCCTATCTCTACCTGCCCAACCTACCCACATCACTATCCTCTTCCCCCAACCTACCCACATCCCATCTCTACCCCAACTGCTACCCACATCCTATGCTCTCCCCCAACCTACCCACATTCCTCATCTCTCACCCCCAACCTACCCACATCCTATCTCTAACCACAACTGCTACCCGCACACTCCTATCTCTAACCTGACAACCTACCCACATCCTATCTCTAACCCCCAACCTCCCCCACATCCTATCTCTACCCCCAACCTACCTCTATCCCCAACCTACCCACATCCTATCTCTCCCCCAACCTACCCACATCCTATCTGCTACCCCCAACCTACCCACATCCCTACCTCCTAATATCCCCAACCTCCCCACATCCTATCTCTCCCCCAACACTCCCCACATCCTATCTCTACCCCCAACCTACCCACATCCTATCTCTACCCCCAAACCTACCCACATCTCTATCTGCCCCTACCCCCAACCTACCCACATCCCTATCTCTACCCCCCCAACCTGACCCACATCCATATCTCTACACCCACACCTTTTTGTTCCACATCCTATCTCTACCCCCAACCCTACCCACATCCTCCAATCTCTCCCCCAACCTACCCACATCCTACTCTCTACCCCCAACCTACCATTCACATCCTATTCTGGCCTCTATCCCCCAACCTCCCCACTATCCTATCTCTCCCCCAACCTCCCACACATCCTATCTCTACCCCCAACCTACCCACATTTTTCCTATCTCATACCCCCAACCTACCCACATCCCTATCTCTACCCCACAACCTACCCACATCCTATCTCTACCCCCAACCTACCCACATCCTATCTCTACCCCCAACCTACCCACATCCTATCTCTACCCCAACCTACCCACATCCTATCTCTAACCACAACCTACCCACATCCCTATCTAAACCCCCAACCTACCCACATCTTCACTTCTACTCCCAACCTACCCACATCCTATCTCTAACCCCAACCTACCCACACATCCTGCCTCTCCCCCAACCTACCCACATCCTATCTCTCCCCCAACCTACCCGCATCCTATCTTTACCCCAACCTACCCGCATCCTATCTCTATCCCCAACCTACCCACATCCTATCTCTACCCCAACCTACCCACATCCTATCTCTCCCCCAACCTACCCACATCCTATCTCTACCCCAACCTACCCACATCCTATCTCTCCCCCAACCTACCCACATCCTATCTCTACCCCAACCTACCCACATCCTACCTCTATCCCCAACCTACCCACATCCTACCTCTATCCCCAACCTACCCACATCCTATCTCTACCCCCAACCTACCCGCATCCTATCTCTACCCCCAACCTACCCGCATCCTATCTCTACCCCCAACCTACCCGCATCCTATCTCTACCCCCAACCTCCCCACATCCTATCTCTATCCCCAACCTCCCCACATCCTACCTCTACCCCCAACCTACCCACATCCTATCTCTACCCCCAACCTACCCGCATCCTATCTCTACCCCCCACCTACCCGCTCTACCCCCAACCTACCCACATCCTATCTCTACCCCCAACCTACCCGCATCCTACCTCTACCCCCAACCTACCCGCATCCTCTGCTCATGCTCCTTCTCCCTCTCCCTCAGATTTCGAAGTCGGACGTCAAGGTCTGCACCAGCAGGGAGAGCATGGCCGTGGCTAACAACGCCCAGGACTATGAATGCCGGGAGGACGGCGGGGACTTCGAGTTCTCTAATTTGTGTGGGAGATACTTGGAAGACTGCAAGCCAATCTTCCTGTCTGTTACCGGGAAGCCCACGCTCGGGTCGCGTTGTACAGGTATGGGTCTGGTTTTTTGTTCTCTCTCTCTCTCTCTCTCTCTCTCTCTCTCTCTCTCTCTCTCTCTCTCTCTCTCTCTCTCTCTCTCTCTCTCTCTCTCTCTCTCTCTTTTCTGTTTTTTTTCTTCGTGTTTTTTTTCTTTTTTTGTCTCTTTTGCTTTCTTTTTTTCTCTCATTTGTCTGTCTTTTGATCTATCATTTTGTGTTTCTCTTACTTTCATTTGATTTTCTTCTCCCTCTCTCTCTTTCTCTCTCTCTGTCTCTGTCTCTCTCTCTCTCTCTCTCTCTCTCTCTCTCTCTCTCTCTCTCTCTCTCTCTCTCTCTCTCTCTCTCTCTCTCTCTCTCTCTCTCTCTCTCCCCTCCTTCCCTCCCTCCCTCTTTCCTTCCCTTCTTCCTTCTCTTCCTTCCTCCCTCTGTACAATCACCAATAAACGGGATCTCTAATGAACGTGCCTAGTAATTACAATGTGATAAGGATAATGATAATAGTAATTACAGTGATAATGGTAACGATAGTGGAAATAATGGTGATGATAATAATGATAATTATAATGATCATATTAGTAATAAAATGATAATATTACTACTAAATATAAGGATAATGTAATGATAAAGTACTATTAGCTGTAATAACAATAAGAATTGTTATAATGATAATCCTTGATATTTTTTTCCAGACGAGAGGTGCGAGTATCCCGACCAGGTCAAGTTCGAGATCCGCCACGAGGGGATGACCTGCGGCGCCTGGTGCACGACCTCCTCTCTCGTCCTCCTTTGCGCCTCCGTCCTGGTGCATCTCCTCCGTTAGGTTCCTTCGAGTTAGGGTTCCTATGTGTCTGGGTTCATCCGTGTTTGGGTCCTCTCTGGGATAGGTTCCTCCTGATTGGTTCCTCTCTGTGATTGGTCCCTTCGTCTTAGGTTCCTCTGTGTTTGGTTCCTCCATGATTGGTTCCTTTCAGTGAGAGGTTCCTCCTTGTTCGGTTCCTCCATGATTGGTTCCTCTCTGTGATAGGTTCCTCCTTGTTTGGTTCCACTCTGTGATAGGTTCGTCTGTGTTTGGTTCCTTTGAATTAGGATCTCTCCTGTGAGGTTCCTTTCTGTGACAGGATGTCCCTGTGTGGTTCCTCCGTATTTGGTTCCTCTCTGTGATAGGTCCCTCCGTGTTTGGTTCCTCTCAGGCGTTGGTTCCTCTCTGGTTGGTCCCTCTATGTGATTGGTTCCTTGTGTTTGGTCCCTTTACGGTGATAGGTTCCTGTCTTTGGTTCCTCTGCAGTGATAGGTTCCTCGTGTTTGGTTCCTCCGTCAAAGATCCCTCCGTGTTTGGTTCCTGACTGACTGCCATAGGCTCCTCCGCGTCTGGTTCCTCTCTGTGATAGGTACCTACTCATGTTAGCTTCCACTCTTTGTCGCATTCCCTCTAGCTCTTTCTGTCCGTCGTTTTCTTTTTTTCTGTTTCCTCTCTTTCACTCACAAACTTGTTTTTTTTCTCATAGTTCATATCTTCCGAGATGTAATAATTCCATATTTGTACAAAATTCTATATTTTTTCATCTATAGACTTAATGCCGTCTGTAGTTTAATGAATTTGCAAATGATTATATCTTTGTAGATCGATGAAGTACAATTATCATAATAATTATTGTTACTCTTATGTAATTATTATTATTATTATATTTATTATTATATTTATTATTATTGTTATTGTTATTGTCATTATTATTATAATATTATTATTATTATTATTATTATTATTATTATTATTATTATTATTGTTATCATTATTATTACTACTGTTATTATTATCAATAATTATATTGCTATTGCTATTTATATCAGTATTGTTATCATGATTATTTACTTTTTATATCACTAATTCCCACAATGGTGATGCTAATACAGGTAATGATGGTAACGTTATCCTAAAGAGATAATTTGTATTTACACTCTGAGTTGTGTGTTTCTATTAATAGTTCACTGAATGTCTGTCTGTGATTGACGTGTTTGATTATATGAATAAGCAATATACAATTTGAATTTTTAATTGTGTGTTTTATCTTTTTGTATGATTATACAGTTAAGAGAGATAAGTATGTTATTAAATAAAGAATAAAAGAAATGAATGAAAGAAAATCCTTATATTTCTTTTACCTAATTTCATCAAAATCAAACCTATGGAAAATGCGAAATTAATGTAAAGAAAATGTATTGATAATGTGTATAAATAATTAAGGAATATGGGATTTAGAAACCGATTTTTTTATGAAAGTGATTTGCAT
>NC_091574.1:28893409-28895909 GCF_042767895.1 Penaeus vannamei | reverse complement strand
AAGTGGATTAGTTTACTGGATAATTGGCATCAACTATTGCACCACCTTTGACATCCCCGAGAGAAACATTGTAAGTATGTGTCGCGAGGGAGGGAAGGGAGGGGCGGAGGAAAGGGGGGGGGAAGGGGGTAGGGGAGGGGAAAGAGGAAAAGGGGGAAAGGGGGAAGGAAGGGAGGAAAGAGGGGGGGGGGAGGAAGGGAGGGAAGAAGGGAAGGAAGGAAGGAAAAAGGGGGAAGGAGCAAAGGGCGGGTGGGGGGGGGGAGGAAGGGAGGAAAGCGGGTGGAAGGTAGGGAGGAAAAGAGGAAGGAAGGAAGGGAGGAAAGGAGAGGGGGACAGGAAGGGAGGAAACGAAGGTTTGCCCGAAAGAAACATTGTAAGTATGTGTTGCGAGGGAGGGGAGGGAGGGACGGAGGAAAGGGGGGGGGAAGGGGGTAGGGGAGGGGAAAGCAGGGGGGAAAGACGGGGGGGGGGGGGGGGGGGAAGGGGAAAGAGGAAAAGGGAGAGACAGAGAGAGAGAGAGAGAATGGGGGGGAGGGAGGGAGAGAGAGAGAGAGAGAGAGAGAGAGAGAGAGAGAGAGAGAGAGAGAGAGAGAGAGAGAGAGAGAGAGAGAGAGAGAGAGAGAGAATGGGGGGGAGGGAGGGAGGGAGAGAGAGATAGAGAAAAGGGGGTTGGAAGGGAGGATAAAGGGGAAGGAGCAAAGGGGGGGTGGGGGGGAGGGATGAAAGCGGGTGGAAGGTAGGGAAGAAAGGAGGAAGGAAAGGGGGGAAGGGGGAAGAGAGGAAAGGGAGGAGAGGGGGACAGGAAGGGAGGAAACGAAGGTTTGCCCGAAAGAAACATTGTATGTGTCGCGAGGGAGGGAGGTAGGAAAGGGGGAGTGGGGAAAGGGAGGAAATGGGGGGAGGGGAAGGAAGGGAGGAAAGGGATGTGGAAGGTAGGGAGGAAAAGAGGGAAAATAGGAAAAGAGGGAAGGGGGAAGGAAGGGAGGAAATGGGTGGAGGGGAAGGGAAGGAGGAAAAGGGGGGGAGGAAGGGAGGGAAGAAGGGAAGGAAGGAAGGACAACGGGGAAGGAAGAAAGGGGGAGGGGAGGAAGGGAGGAAAAGGAAAGAAGAAGGGAGGGAACGAAAGTTTGAAATCTGATTTGCAATATGTGTCTGGATGTGATGGACGTTCTAAGGGAAAGGGTTATGTTCTCTCTATCATTGTCTCTCCTTCTCCCTTTTTCCCGCTCTGTCTCTTTTTTCTGTTCTCTTCGTCTCTCTATGTCCTTTAATTCTTTTTCTGTCTGTTTTTTCTTTTTTCTTCTCTCCTTGTCTCTCTATGTCCTTTCAGTTTCTCTTTTTTCCTGTCTTCTTTTCTTTTTTTTCTGTTCTCTGCTTCTTTTATTCTATTTATTTATTTCTTCGATCTATCTTGTGTTTTCTTCCTTCCTCTCTTTATTTCTCTTTTTTTCCAGTTCTTTTTAGCTTCTTCCTCTCGATTATTTCTTCATTTCCCCTTTATTGTAGTTTCCTTTCTATCATTTATTTCTTTTTTATCGCTCTCAGTCCCCTACTTTCTGCTATTCTCTTTATTTTTATTTTTTCTCAGTTCTTTCGCCCCCTCTTCCTCTTTATCATTTCTCTTTATTTTCTCCTTTTCCAATTTTCATTCTCTCCGATATTCCTCTTCTAATCTATTTTCATTTTTTTTTTCTCTTTATTTCCCACTTTTCCAGTTCTCCCATCTTCTTATCAGTCTTCTCTATCTCTCATTTTTTAACCAATTTTCTCTCCTCTCTTTATTATCATTCCTCGCTATATTTCTCTTTTTTCCAGCTCTCTCTCCCACCTTTCTCACTATAATTTTTTCCCCTCTTTCTATAATCCCTTTCTATATTTCTCTTTTTCTCAATTCTTTCTTCCCTCTTTAATGTCATTCCTCTATTTCTTTTTCTTATCAATTCTCTCTCCCCTTTTTATACCATTCCTCTTTTTCCCAATTTCCTCTCCCCTTTTTATACCATTCCTCTTTTTTCCCCAATTTCCTCTCCCCTTTCTATACCATGCCTCTCTACATTTCTCTTCCCCCCCCCCCCCAGTTCTCCTCCATCAAGTTCGTAGGAAGCTCCAACGCTCTCAACGCCGATACCTTCACGCTGTACCAAGGGACTTACTTCAGCGGGATGGAGAAGTATACCATAGAAGACATACCCGACTTGGGGGCCTTCAGCAACCTCGCCTCTTCTGCCATCGTGACAGGTTCTTCCCCCTGGACGCTCTATTCGTGAGTTCTACTTTTTTTTCCGTTTGTGCGTTTGAACTATGAGATATACATTTTGAAGCACGTAAGTAATCGTGAAATTTACATTCAAAAACGTGGAAATGCCTTCGAAATATGTTTAGTAATCATTGGATGCCAGTTGCTGTGAAATTATAGACGTAATACTTTTGAGACGAGGTTCTGCCAGTTGTTCTTACCTGATAGGTTAAGATTTCAGTACATTCCTTAACAACTCGATAG
>NC_091574.1:28880909-28890909 GCF_042767895.1 Penaeus vannamei | reverse complement strand
GAAGAAGATGATGATGGTGATGATGACGATGAAGATGACGATGAAGACGATGACGATGGTGACGATGACAATGACGATGATGATAATTCAGACTCAATGTATGTAATTGTTTAATTTCATCGAATATTAATCTATTCCTATCCATATCTGTCTATCAACCAATTTATATCTATATCGAACTATTCTTATCAATACGAAATCATAGAAAAGAAATACAGAATTACACAGAGACATCTAATAATTCCGACACTGAAATTCTAATTAAGTTTTTAAAAAAAGTGTTCAGGATTTTCACTAGTACGTAAATGAACAAAAGTTACAATAACCTCCACACAAAACTGTCATTGCGTCATTCATTCATACAAAGTCATTCCCGGAAAACAGGAAAGCGGCTTAAAATAAACATTCAAGATTCCAACAAACTGTGACGTCATTGTGGAAGGTTCTCATTCCCGGGTTCACTTCTATTCCCATTTCCCGGGTCGTTTTGTTGACACGAGTTCCGGTCTAGTGTTTTAAAGAAACTTGAGAGGATATTGTGACGTCATGGAGTGCTTCTTGACCTACAAATGGGAATTTATGATATGGATTCCGGCCTTAGGTGAACGATAGATAAATAGATGAATCTAAAAAAATAAAATAATTTAAAAAATTAAGTACATTCGGTTACTTTTATAAGTGGTTTCATTATTTGTCATAGTTATTCTTTCATTTACACTGTATGGGATAGCGACAAACGTCTTCCTTTCATATCATGATTGTGAAATACTCACATTGCTTTTTAATAAGCCTATGGAATGTAGTTACTCGACTGCCAAATAAGACTTAAATTACTATGTTTGGCAGTCGAGTAACTACACAGATAAAACTCGATTTAAACTGCCCATACCAAAGATACTGAGGTGCCTAAAAAAATAAGAAAAGTTTATAGTATAATTATATAAATTGTAATATTTATAGATTATTTATAGTATATTACATATAAATATTATATTTTTAAAAATATCATACAGTTTATATTACCATTTATATGACATTATCAGAGCAATATACATAAAAAGTACAAACATTAGTCTCCATAAGGAAACGTTTTCTTTCACCAAAGAAAACTCAGTTGAAAGGAAAACTAAAGAAATGTCAGCTCTTGTGCCACTTAGTTACTGAAGTGATTTTTTTATTGATACTCACTTTCTATGAAATCATAAAACAATTTCTCTACTTACTGATAATTATCGTTGTTGTACAAACACTGATTATTCAAACACGGCTAACTCTCATACTGTTTTCGACAGATTTAAATAACCAGAGGAGCACATCATGTTGACCCTTATTTTTCTCTCTCTCTTCCTCTCTACCTATTTCCCTCCTTTTGCATCTATCTCCCTAGCGTTTTTATAGAATCACTGCCAGTGTCTCTGGGAGGAGAGGGTAATATTACATATTCAGACAACCCAATGACGGCTCGTAGATCGTTCTTTGCAGCCTAAGATAGTAGATCACGTACTGTAGGTATAGCCCGGGCGAGGTTCAGCTTCGTATATGTGGTTTATCCTCACTGTTATAGATATACAAAAACTAAAAAAAAAAAATAATAATAATAGTAATAAAAGATAAAAATAAAATCCTCATGAAAAATAAAGAATTCACAATATCAAACCTGCTCGCAGATGATGAGAAAATAATAAGTAATCACTTGTCTCAGGGAGACAAAGCTTGCCGCTGATTGATGGCCAAAATATCCAACAAGCAAGCAAGCAAGTTACAAAATCACTGCCAGCGTCCTTGATTACTGGGCCCAGAACTCCACCTGGGATGAGGACTGAGAAAATCATATATTCAGTCAACCCAGTGACGGAGGGCAGGTCGTTGTTTGCAATCTGACCAAAGTAGTAGCTCACGTCCCGATAATTGTAATGTGCTGATCATTGGGTTCGGAGTCGAGGTAAACATGTGTTCCCTGATAGGCCTATGTAACTATGATCTAACGATTACTATGAATTACACATTTGACACGTGGCAATCGGAGGTGATTTTTAAAATTGGTGTTTTATGAATACAACACAACATTTATACGTCTACAGGGGCAGGAAAACAGAGGATAAACAGAGAAAACAGTGAACATTCCGATGCACGTGCGTCATGGGAGGTCACATAAATCATGTATATTCATGCATTATTCAAGATATTGAAATACGTGTATACATGTAGATAAGCGTAACTATGAATATTTAAGTTAACATCCAACAGATATAACACTGATAGCACAAGTATAAATAGCAACAGCGGAAACAATACATAAAATTGGTAAAACTCGATTCTACATTTTCTCTCTCCTTGTCTCTGTCTCTCTTTCTTTCTTTCCGCCTTTTTTCTTTCTTTCTTTCCTTCCACCCTTTCTTCCTTCCGTTCCTTCGTCCCTCCCTCTCGTCTCTCTCTCTCTCCCTCTCTCCGCCTCTCCCGCTCTCTCTGGCCCTCCTATCTCTGTCCGTCTTTCCCTTTCTCTCCATTCTCCCTTTCTCACGGTCTCGCCCTCCCTCTGCGTCTCCTTCTCCTTCTCCTTCTTTTTTCTCTCACTATTTCTCTATGATCAATTAGGGATATAACTCGCCCAAAATAATCATGTGCATTTGGTTATAGTTTATGCCTTAATTCTTGGTTCAAATGCTTTCTATCGAACCTGGTGACAGAAAATTGCTTTTTCAGCGGCAACTAAATTATTCTCACACCTATTGTTGACTCGCATTTTGATGGTATATTCCATGTACCAAATTTTATTTTCATATCATAACCATTGACATCGCTATTATTATTATCGCCATCATTATCATCCATCATCATCACCACCACCACCACCACCATCATCATCATCACCATCATCAACACCATCACCATCGCCATCATCACCATCATCATCAATATTATCATCATCACTATCATTATAATCATCAACATCATCATCATCATCATCATCATCATCATCATCATCATCACTATCATTATAATCATCAACATCAACATCATCATCATCATCATCATCACAATAAGATACTAGGATTACATAATGGCCGTTAATGTAAAAATGAAATCAAGCACACGGCATAATATGATTTTCATATTGCAGATAAAACAAAGGATATAAAACCAGATAAAAGACTGGCTTTTATTAGCATTTATATAAGAGGGAAAACTGTGATAAGTGGAGTGCATTTGAACCCTTGAGGTGAAATATTATAATTTTTTTTTTCGGTTTATTTGTCTTATTTTACTTTTATTTTTATTATATTTACTTTTTCTTGTATCATTATTATTATCATTATTATTATTATTATTATTATTATTATTATTATCATCATTATTATTATTATTATTCGTTATTCGTTATTCTACATTTCCTATTAGGTTTTCTTTAAAAGACCAAAGTTTAAAGCAGGGCATGAAATTAGTTTTTGTATTTTCATTGTAACGTAATTCATTTATGAGTGTATGTTATTTATAAGCATATATTAGTACAGCCAATTGTTGACATTAGACTATAGCGCTTTGGTAAAATTAAGATAGAGAAAATAATGGAAAATGACGGAAGGAATCAAAGATATAACAGAAATTACGTTGCAGAAAATAATGTTTTTAGAAAAAAAGAAAAAAAATTAAATGTTATTGTTCCATAATATTTTTGATTGGCCCCTAAATGCAAATCGTTTTCATCGGAATTACTTAGATATAAAATTTATTATAGTTATTTAGTTGTACGTTATATCCACATTTTGACACTCAAGACTATAATGATTTTAGAACGATATCTGTTTTTCTCTTTCTTTTTCTTTTTCTTTTTTTTTGGGGTGGGGTGGGGTGGGGGGGGGGATTTATACAAAACTCTGATAACGGCAAGCATGTTTTGCGTTGTCGTTATTCTAGAATCTAAAAGCCCGACAGAATAATAAAACTTATATTAAGCCATCAAATACACGTTATCTTTACAAGGTACCATAAAGCTATAAACATTTTTTTTCTCTTTTATTTTTTTATTTTTTATTCATCTATTTTTTTATTTATTTATTTATTTATTTATTTTCAATGTGAGCCGAACTTCGCCAAAGCTTACTTAACCTCGGTATAAAATGGCTTAAACATATCAATTCGAAAGTAATCTTTACTTGCAACTCAACTGCGTTTAAAACAGAGTACGTATTTGCAACAATTTACACTTAGACACCGGTTTGAGAAGTTGAACCGCGGCGAATACGTAAAAAGATAAGAACCGCTTTATTACATCACTGTTTATGGTTCTAAATGATGTAAGGTATGTGCATGGAAATGATCAAACAATGATATCTGAACAAGCACACCTATTCACGATGCTGATAATGTATTTTAAATTCCAATTTCTTGGGTTCCTTATGCTCTTCTTGATATCATTTTTTTCTTCGAATTATTATCCTTGTGAGCACATTTCCACGACTATTCTCGCTATCCAATTCTCCCTTCAGCCTTTTTAACACCTTTAGAAGTTTAACGCTAATTAATACTGAGTAATGTAGAATGAGGATACTTGGCTGTGATATCGAAGTCTGGGAAAGTCCTCAAAAGTCGCCAAAGTTCGCAACAAAGAACGAAAATTTTGAACATTTCTTTAAAAAAAAAAGTAGTGACCGTCTTTTGTCACAGCAATGTTGTTGTATCATAGTGGTCGTCATGATTTCGTAGTGGTCGTAATGGTGCCATAGTGGTCATAATCATATTGAGGTCGTAATGGTGTCGCAATGGTCGAAATGGGGTCGTGTTGGTGTTGTAGCGGTCGCAGTAGCGTCGCAGAAAGTGCAGTAATGATTCGCAAGCAATGGCGTTATTAAAAATGGCATGTGACGAATGCAAACGACACGCACGACGCGAGCAAGACAGACCCAATGATAAAACAAAAACAAAAATGTTGATGACGCACGACGCCGCTTGCAGTGCTCGCGCCTTTCCTAATATGTTGCAGAACAGAAGAAAGTCACAGCGCAGCCCATATCATCAGTTCAAGACAATAGCGCGCCGATGATCAGGAAAGTCGTGTTAAAGTCGTTCAGAAACTGTGACGAGTCGTAAAGTTTTCTTGGGTAATGATACTTACGTCGTGACGATGTAATAAGAATTTCGGGATTCGTAACACGTCGTGATACATCCTCTCCGTCGTCGTCACTTGCCATTGAGATGCGTGGCTTGTCGTTCGGGAAGAACAGAAAAAAAAGAAAACACACGATTCTCTTCAAAGCCTCTTCGCTTTATTGCCTCTCCACGCCCTGAGGAAACGGCAAATCAAGAAAAAAAAAAAAAAAAAAAAAAAGGTAAGACTCCGGCATAGTCATGTGGTCACTCCTCTTCCCTGCGTTGTTTTAGTCACTGTTCATTCAGCAGGAACCCTCCGCACATCGTCCGGGCGTAGTGTACGAGTCGCTGTGGTTATCATAATGGATTCTCATTCAGTCCCCGCAAGGTTCCCACGTCAAGAATCTCTATTCGTTGTCCAGGCTTCCGCGAATCGGCATAAAGACGGGAGAATCCTACAATTTCGTTTTTTTTTTCTCCTCTTCCTGTTCCTTCCCCCACCCTTCTTCCTCTTTCTCTTATCTCTTCTCACTGTCTATTTCTCCTTATATACAATCACATTCTGGTGACTTTTCTAAGTCATATATATATATATATATATATATATATATATATATATATATATATATATATATATATATATATATATATATCACACACACACACACACACATATAATTATATCATCTGTTTTGATCTTACCTTCAATATTTATCTGGAAGTCACAATAACGTATAACATTACGTATACTAGCATAGAATAAATAATTCTACCCATATTTTGTTCTTTGATGTACGCCATCTGTAGGCGAATCTACATACTAATCTCTCATGTAAACAAAGACGAAATTGAATGGCGGATCAAACGGCACCGCAAGTATAACTTAATCCCTCGTAATCCACGCATAACAAGCAACATCCAGCCTTATAAACTGACGAAAAGAATGGGATATATCATTATACTAACGAGGAATTGTCATCCTGTTGTCACGAGTCCGCTGGCCGAGTAAC
Organism: Penaeus vannamei; assembly: GCF_042767895.1. Lineage (NCBI taxonomy): Eukaryota > Metazoa > Arthropoda > Malacostraca > Decapoda > Penaeidae > Penaeus > Penaeus vannamei. Next base: position 28,884,811 of record NC_091574.1, on the reverse strand, counting down.
GACGTATGTATAAATGGCAACATTCTTATTTACATCCATTTTGGGCCACAAGAAGCTGCAGCAGATAATTCGAGCGAGGAAAACGCCCAGAGACGTCGATAGCCCCAAGCACCAGCCACAAACACGTCGCCCATTCCTCCAGTGAACGATTCCATTTTAACGGAACTTGGTAGGACTGGTAGAGAAGATCAAGGTGTTGTCATCCATGCCCAGGAATTTATCCCTCTGTAGCTATAAACATAGGCAGTTATGTCTATGCTTCTGAACTTTATTATTATTGTTATTATTATTATTATTATTGTTGTTGTTTTGTTGCTGTTGCTGTTGCTCTTGTTATTGTTATTATCATTATCTTTATTATTATCATCATCATCGTCATTATTATCATAATAATTATCATTATCATTCTTATAATCATTGTTGTTGATAATGTTTTGTTATTGTTATCACTATTATCAGTATGTCTAAGGTACAGGGTCGATGGCAGATAGGTGTTATTCTTGTACTTTTAGAGAGATGGAGGAGGCTTCAGGATGTTAGCAGATTACGTAAACCTGCTAACTAGACACAAAGAAGCAGTTTAAGCTCAAAATAAAGATTTATCAATGACCATTAAAATGCGTATGCGTATCTTTTTCTATTGTTGTTTTCTGTATGCAAGAGCAATGTGAATTAACTGTTATACAAGTAACTAGGGGATTAGAAGCCAAATGGGAATTTAGATATCAATTTGATAGTCCTTGAAGGACAAATAAAGCTATCTGTAAATCACAGGAGCCAAGAGAGACAATCCTACTGCAAAGTAAGCCTACTCGTGACAACGATTTAACTAAGGCAGTGGAGACAGCAACTTGCTCTTGCTCGATCTTTGGGGGCAATACACCTGGTCAAGTAAAGAGAGGATGAATAAAGGTTGAGAATGTTAAAGGAAAATGACAGGAAAAGATATGTATGAGAAGTATGCAAGCTTAAGTACGAGTAGAAGGGAATTACGCAAACTAACCTAAAATTAAATAAGAATTCAAACAATATTCATTTTTGCGATTTTTTTAGATGCGGTTATGGAAGAACATTAACCCAAATAACCGTGAAAAGTCTTTAATGGTAAGAAAATCTAAAGCAACAGTGGGAAAACGAAACACTGCCAATCTACGTGTAAATTCCACAAGGGTAAAAATCATAGGCCATTACGTTATTTGATAAAAAGTTAGATTTTTGGAGTTATACATTAACTACTGTATTTACAAGTATGTATTATGCGTAACTACTCAATAAGCAGTGTAAAGATATCAGTATTTGATATATCTCTACGACAATATTTAAGAGAAATTTAATGTATTTATTTTTATTACGTTTTAAAACATATACTATTGTGTACTGTATATATTGCTACAGATACATTAGTACATTTTTTAGTATGATTTAATTTTTTAAAAGTTGGTATATACTTCTTGGCAATGAACAGTGGCGGGTTAAGAAATATTGTATCAGGAAATATATAGGAAGTATTATATTGATTCACTGATTACTATGTTGATCACATGTCAGTACATTCGTGAGATTTTGAATGAAGTGAAGCTTCGAATCCGTCTCACACTATACAAAAAGTGTGGTATTATGCGGACGTTCGAACCGGAATTCGAAACTCGCCAAAACGTTTGACCGCGACTGTATCCGCAGGGATTGTCAGCATGAATTTTCAGCTGTGTGTTATGAAAGTGTTCTTGTTTTCTACTTGGAGGAAGACTTTTTTTTTTTTTTTTTTTTTTGCGTGTAAATATATATATATATTTTTGTTTTATTAAATCAGATAATGTGTTAGAAGTACAGTAGTAGCAGTAGTAGCAGTAGGGAAAATGGTGGTAGTAGTAGTAGTAGTAGTAGTAGCAGTATTAACAATTAAATAAGAAAATGATAGTAATAATATTAATTTTAATTAATTGAATAAAGGTAATAATTATGATAATAAAGTGAAAATACTAATAATAGTAACGATAATAATGATAATGATAATACTAATAGTAAGCATTATAATGATAATAATGATATTTACAATAATGATGACAAAAATCATGATAATTATTGGGCGTATATGAAGGAATTGAAGACTTACCAAAATCTTTTTTATAGAAACACAATTCTTGGAGCAAACTCTGAAATGATATAAACGCATATCCTGAACACTGCTGTCCTGCTCAGTCTGTAGTGATATTATGCAATTACGGTCGTACACCACGATTTTGGGAAATTATGAGTATATATGTATATATTGTTTTTTTTCGTATTTGTTGCTTATAAACTACCAATACCATGCTTGATATAAACCATTGATAATCACATGCTTAAGATAAGTTCATGCAAATACAAGCTTATACGCACAAATCACACACACACACAAACTCACACACGATCTAAGCAAGTTATATATAAGCAGCAATTCTACTTAAAGAACAATATAATAAGATGTTGTAAAATTCTCTCTTAAAAAAATGCGTCGATACCTGATAAATGAAATTCATATCCCTTTCATAAATTTATAATCGGAACCACCTATAAAATAACAAGTTCATGACCAACCAGTAACTTTTATCGCAATCCTATTGACAGGATAACTAATACACTAAGAATAGCTTTTTGAGTTATCCTGCTAACCAACGCACACACAAACTAACCAAAGCTACCAAAAAAGGAAAAAAAATCGCCTTTAATCAAATCTCTTAAAGTCGCGGTTTGTCTGAAACTCTGTGACCCTGTTGAAAGAAACGTTTGTTTTTATATCGGAAACGTTTATGGTCATGTGATGTGTTATTGACACCCGCACGTTGATAGGAAGTATTATATATCACGTAAGAAATATCATGTAGGAAGTATTATATTGATTCACTGATTACAATGTTGATCACATGTCTGTACATTCACGAGATTATCCTGCAAGCAAATGATAACGGAAGTTGAGCACAACGAAGAGTAGATAAGATAAGAATTTATGATAAACGCCAAATATGATGATGAATTGTGGTAAATGTGAGAATAGAGTGGTTTAAACAGTTTTATGTGAAGAATACTAAGATAGGGTTTCAGTAAGTCAGTTGTGTAAGTAAGATGTTTTATAGTAACATATATAATAATATACGTTTAATAGCAACATATGTAATAATATTAGTTCAATAGTAACATCTATAATACTAGACATTTAAAAGCAACATATATAATAATGGACGTTAACTAGTACCATTTATGATAATAGACGTTTAATATAATCATATTTATTTTGCATTTTATCTATACTTTACGTTACTAATGTGCTATCATTTTTATTCATATTCTAGCAAATGTCACATCAGGACTTAATCTTCTCCCCATAATTCTTTTCGTGCTTTTCAAAGTTAAATTCACTTGTAATGGAATGTAGAATTCAGTTCGTTTTCATCATTATCATCATCATCATCACCATCATCATATCACAATCAATATCATCATCATAAATATCATCATCATCATCATCATCATCATCATCATCACCATCAGCCGTTTATTTGTGGTCTTTCAAGATTTTCTAAGCAGGATGAATTTGCAGGTATTAGTCGTCCTGTAAATTTATATTGTATACCGCACGGTGTCTATATATAGCAAAAACTCAGAGACATCGAACGGAGAGTATTAGGCATCGTATAAGTAAACATGATATTAGTGATGAGGCCTGTGCTTGGCAAAACGCATGACAATGACTGACACATTCTTCAGGTATTTGAAAAAAGAAGGAAATAATATTTATCATATAAATATATATACATACATAATATATATATATATATATATATATATATATATATATATATATATATATATATATATATATATATATATGTATATATAAACATACATATATGTAACTATTGTAT
>NC_091574.1:28852014-28864514 GCF_042767895.1 Penaeus vannamei | reverse complement strand
ATTTCCCCAGATTATGAACTTGAAATCGGAAAGGGTTGAATTTTACGCATATGATTAAGGTCATATTCTCTTTCCATTGCACTGAATGTGCCTCATATCGTATGTAAGAAGAGTCTTTTTAAAACACATTTTGATGAAGATTTTGATTCTGGAAAATTGTGACTTTTATTATCGCAGCGGTAGATCTGCGGAAATTAATGCTGTATCATTTTGCTTTGTATTTATAAGCGGAGATTATATATAAGACTAGATGTTGTATCATCTATGCTGATTTAATTTTTCATTTTATCTCTGCTAACATATTAGGTGAAGCTTTAGGTGAAGTCATGTTAATATATTCAGACACTAGTGCTAAGGATGAATATTAATTTAATGCTTGCTTTTAGTAATACCGTGTTCTGATTTCTCTTTATTCAAGAGAAAATAATCGAACACAATAATGACGATGAATAATAACGATAACACACAAAAACATAGATAAATAAATAAACACACATAAACAGAAAAACAATAAAATAACAACACTTTAATCCTTCACTCATCACTTGAAAATCCAAGCCACTGACTTACCAAGCAGGGCACAGACACTCATTTCCGCAACTGTAACCAAAATGTTACAACAAAGTAGATTAAGCTTCATGTTGCACCGCTGGCCACGATGACGTAATTTTCATGTTGCAGACCTGTTTTTTTAATAATATGAAGGCCGTGTTGCAAACCCGGAAATGTTAGTACAGCGTAGCCTCTGCCCGCTGTTGCTACCTCGGCCGTGGCTGGTGTATCACGTTGCAGGATGATTGTGCAGGACTTGCAATATTGCACTTATGGGTGGACAGAGATACAGAGCAAATCATCAAAACTCGTCATCAGGATTGAGATGTTGCTAAAGGACATGCATAACCGTATGTACGTAACATAAACTGTATCTTATAGAAGGAGTTTTAGCATCAAATACCTCATCATGATGTCGCTTCTATGAGGTCCTTCTGAGATTTTTCTACGGGTTTTCTTATTATTATCATTATCATTCTTATGCCTATTCTTAATGTTGCTGTCGTTGCTGTTGTTATTATTATTATCATTATTATTATTAGTGGTGGTTGCTGTAATATTGGTATCATTATTGTTGTCATTGTTATTATTGTTTTTGTTAATATTATTAATATTGCTGCCATTATTATTGATGTTGTTATAATTATTATCATTATTAATATCATTACTATTGTCATTACCATCCTTATTATCATTATCATTATAATGATGATAACGGCGATAATTATCGTTATCATCATCATCATCACTAATATTTTTGGTTTTATTTTTATCATTATTATCATCTTAATCATCATCATTATCATATTCGCTGTTACCATCATCATTACCATCGCTATCATCAATATTATTGTTATTATCATCATTAAAATCATCATTATTGTTACTACATTATCTTTAATAACGATAGCATTTTTTCATTCTCAATGCTATCATTATCCTTACTAATTTACATTAAAATTACCATTATCATTATCACGTTGTGCATTTTCTTATTTTACTGTCACCATCACCGATGTCAATAACATCTAAAACACCATCATCATCATTTTCCTCATTATCATTATCGTTTTCTTCCCATCTCCACCTTCTTCCACTTCTTCTCAACTCTGACCGTATTCTTTTTCTTTCTTTATCTCTCTCTCTCTCTCTCTCTCTCTCTCTCTCTCTCTCTCTCTCTCTCTCTCTCTCTCTCTCTCTCTCTCTCTCTCTCTCTCTCTCTCTCTCTCTCTCTCTCTCGCAGCGTTAAGTTACTGGTCTAGCAATCTTGCGGACCTCTCTCTCGCAGCGTTAAGTTGCTGGTCTAGCAATCTTGCCGCGGACCCTGCGCAGTTCAAATCCCTTACGCCCGGCCAGTGAGTGGGTTTCCCCGTCCATTCCTTGCACACAGGGAGGGGGAGATTTGGGCAAAATAAAACAGACAACATGTCACAGAAAAGAATATCCATTGTAACAAATGGAACAAAACTAAATCTTTAATCTTAATCCTTAATCTCTCTCTCTCTCTCTCTCTCTCTCTCTCTCTCTCTCTCTCTCTCTCTCTCTCTCTCTCTCTCTCTCTCTCTCTCTCTCTTTCTCTCTTTCTTTGTCTTTCTTTCTTTCTTTCTTTCTTTCTTTCTTTCTTTCTCTCTCTCTCTCTCTCTCTCTCTCTCTCTCTCTCTCTCTCTCTCTCTCTCTCTCTCTCTCTCTCTCTCTCTCTCTCTCTCTCTCTCTCTCTCTCTCTCTTTCTCTCTCTCTCTCTCTGTCTGCCCGTCTCTCTCCCTCCCCCTCTTTTTTCTTCTTCTTCCTTTTTCCTCTGAGGAGAAGGGGATGAGGAGGGGGTGGAGGAGGAGGGAGGGTCTCGCTCACTCCTCCTCGAAAGTCATAAACAACTTTTCCTTCTCCTTCACGAAGAGTTACGACACCTGGCACCCTCGAGAGACCTCCTCCCCCTCACCCCTACACCCCCACACCCTACCCCTACCCCCCCTACTCCTACCCCCACCCCCGTCTCCTATCAAGGGGGAGTGGAGGAGTCTTTGGTTAATTCTCTTGGAATTATTCGTGTAAAAGGGAAAATGAAGAAGAGGAAGAGGAAGAAGATGGAGAAGAATAAGAGGAAGAAGAGGAAGAAGATGATGATGGTAAGGAAGGAGAAGATGATGATGATGAGGAAGGAGAAGATGATGATGGTGAGGAAGGAGAAGAAGTTAAAGAAGATGAAGAAGATGATGGTGAGGAAGGAGAAGATAAAGAAGATGAAGAAGAAAAAGAATAACAATAAGAAGACGAAGAGGAAGAAGAAGGAAAAGAGGAGGAAGATGATGATGATGAAGAAAAGAAGGAAAGTATTAATCTTGGATTTAAGGAAATTCGTCCGGCTTTGGATACACGGAAATATATTATTTCTGTAAAACAGGGAAAGAATAAGAAAAGAAGAAGAAGACGATGAAAAAAGAAAAAAAAAGTAAAGGAAAAATAAAAAATAAAAGAAGAAGGAGGAGGAGGAGGAGAAGGAGAAAATAAAGTATTGATTGAGGCGAGTGAGGAATGTCGTCTGCCTTTAGTTACACAGAAGCAACTTATATCTGTCAAAGAAGAAGATGAAGAAGAAGGAGAAGAAGAGAAGGAAAAGGGAATAAATTAGGATTTGAAGAGCGTGAAGAAAGCCGTCCTCGTGTCGTTAACCGGAAGCGAATTAAAGAAAAAGAAGGATCTCAATTTTGGATTTGAGGAAAATGAGGAAAATCTGGAGAACGGAGGATTAGAAGGGAAAATTTAATGGAATAAGAAAGTGTTGTGGCTAGAATTGCTTAATCTAGAAAGGAAGGAACAGGGAGGATTTTTGTGAGAGAGATAAAGGGAGATTTTATAGCATGAGGATAGTGAAGGGAAACTTTCCGTGGTGAGGAAAATGAGGAGATACTTTTCGTTATTAGGAAAATCAAGAGAAACTTTATATCGTGTGGAAAATGAAGGGAGATTTATGAGGATAGTACTGAGAAATTGTATGCTGTGAGGAAAATGAAGAGATTATGCAGCAGGGAAAGTGACATGAGGATTATAAAGAGTTGTTTTATCCGACGAGGAACATAAAGTGAACATTTACGCCATGAGGAATATAAAGGAGAACTTTCTGTCACAAAGAAAAGAAAATGAAACTTTGTGTCATGAGTCAGAACAACTTAAGCCGTATGGATGGTTATTCCATGAGGAGAATAACTTGAGTTGACTGGAAGGTGAACGAAAATTTTATATTAAGAGGAAAATAAATTTCCCATAACTCCATTCCTTTCTTTGAGCTACTTTGCTGGTATCTTATCAAAGTAAGATTAAAATGAAAGCCTTAAACTCCTGCCTTCAAATAAGCAATTTTTTTTTAGCACAAGAGAAAACCGAAACCATGGCAGACCCCCCCCCCCTTTTCCCTCGTAAAGAAGGACAAACAGAGCAGCGAAAACTCTCCCGCAGGAAGTCAGGCGTTACAAAGTCTCCTCCAAAGGCCGAGGAAATGGAAATCGGGTTATGTAGCCATTACCACTCGCACACGAAAAGAAAATGGGCTCGCGGGGTCGTCCGCACGCTCGCCCAGCGCCAAGACGGGTAGAACATTGACCCTAGACGAAATCTTTGGAGGAAGGGGGACTCTGTTGTACTGCGGATTGAAACGAATCTCTAACAGCAATTCATCTCACTCGTTAAAGCAAGAAAACGAAGGTCGTGGGATATTTCTCTCGGCGAGGACGGGGCAAGGCGGGCCATATGACACCGGGGAGCGAAAAGCGAGATCGTGAGGACTTTCCCAGTGGCAGGGAATAAGGGGAGGAAGGCGAAGGTACAAGGTTCTTCCCCCGTGCTAGAGGAAGTGAAATTATATCAGTGGAATTTTTCTGATCCGGGATCCTTCACGAACAATGCTAAAGGAGGGGAAAGGAACTGACGATATCCTTGGCGAAGGAAGAAGAAATGAAGTCGAAAAGTCCTCTCCATGACTTAAAGGAAAAGAAATTGAGCAGGTCCTTAAAGGCTTAACGAAAGGGGCAAAAGAAAGTTGTGAGGCTTTTCCCCGTTTTTAAGAAAGGGAGGCGGAGGGCTTTACCAGACTTCTCTTCCCCTGAGCAAGAAGACCGAGGTCGTGATGTCACCCAGCTCGCCGGGGAAGACCAGAATAACAACGATAATTTACATTACTTCAGGCTCCCGCGGCTGTGAATTTACATGCAACGCTGCCTTTGAATCTGGTGTTTGGGTGAGAATAAAATACACTTTTGGATTGTCTTTTCTTTCTCTCTCTTGCACAGACGAGGGTGTGCGTGTGCGTGTGATCCCGACCATGGTTTATAACAAAATCTTGCCCTGCGCTTCCGTTGGAGTGGGGTTGTGTTCGATCCTGACCCTGGTTCTTAATGGTTTAGAACAATATCTTGCCATAAATACCGTTCGAAACCGCTTCCCGAAAGCCGTTTCAATAATTGAAGAAGGATAAATGGCCCAGAAGACCTTGCCGAGGAAGGGAAAACGACATCACAAGGCCATTCGACTGCAGTTGGAAAATCGACTTTCTCTGCAGAATCACAAACGTTCTTGCTAAGGTTTGTTTACGCTAAAGCCGTGCGAAGTCTTGCCTAATTTACTGCAATTCTGGACGTTTTTTGTGGTTACTATGCCAGTAATGGAACTGCAATTCTTTTCCTGAAATTATGTCTTGTTAGCTAAATCATGTTCACTATTGCAGTTACTGCCGGTGTTATTAACTGATATTATTGCCGTTGGCGATAATGAAGATGGTGATAATGATAATTGTAACTTGATGAAGATGAAGATGATGAAAATGATGAAGATGAAGATGGAGATGAAGATGAAGATGAAGATGAAGACGAAAATGAAAATGCAGATGATGATAAACATAATGATAATAATAATGATGATAAATGATAACAGTGGTAATGTTAATAACAATAGCGTGAACGGCAATAAAGAAATGACGAAATCTTCCCTGGGTTTTGCAGAGTCATGCAATTCAATCATAGCAAGTGTTTAATCGGTGAGGCAATATAATAACACCGAGGATTATAAAAGTTAGTTTTCATTCTTTAGTGTGCAGATTGCATGGAGGCATCATATTCCCCAAATAGACCCTTGTAACCAGATATGATGCTTCGTTGTGAACAGCCATTCTGCGGGTGACGGTCGTGGTAGAAGGTAAAGTGCGCTGTTTGTGAAGTGGTTGGCTCTTTAGTGAAATTACGTCGACGGGGGAGGTTTTGGGATGAGTTCTGGGAATCCGGAATCACTTTTATTGATTCATTATTCATCATTTGTTTATATATCGTTGATAGGATTAAAGTTTTGTGAATGAGGAATGATGTGTTAGCTCTTCGTATTCGTATAAATGTGTGAAAATTGGAAACAAAAATGATATGTGATTATTCACTGTATGAACGATCCTGTTGTTCACATAGTTTATTTCGAGAATAAGTGATGTATGTGATCATATTAATAAATATTCTTGACATTCGTTGGCAGTGATGTTTGATGCAAGGCTGACCAACAAGCAACGGAAATAGCGACTGCCTATCAGACAAATATATACACATTTTTCTTCCTGTCTCAAAAATACCGTGAGATATCGAATAGCAGTCCAAGCTGCCAACCACGACGGAAATCAGGTTCTATTTAAAAGAAGTAAATTCATAAAAAAAAAGAATGATAGAGATACAGTCGAGGAACTTCCTGTCTCTCCAAGGACAGTCGTAGCTGCAATTCTTACGTCGGCATGAAAATAAACAAGATATCGCGAATTCCTGTACTTTTCTCTATGTTTCTCCGAGGGGGCAGGGCATGCCAAGGGGTGCATGACAAAGGCGAAGTTATTGACAGGGAGACAGATATGCTGGAGGAGTGGAGGGGAGCGTTGAAACGCAGATTTTGATGTGTGTGTGTGTGTTTGGTATCTGTGTGTACCTGAATACATGCTTTTGTTTGTGTGTGGGTCTCTCCAGTACATGCGAGTTTGTGTGTGGTACACGCACACACTCACTCACACACACACACACACACACACACACACACACACACACACACACACACACACACACACACACACATATATATATATATATATATATATATATATATATATATATAAATATATACACATATATACATAAATACACACACACACACACACATACACACACACACACACACACACACACACACACACACACACATATATATATATATATGTGTGTGTGTGTGTGTGTGTGTGTGTGTGTGTGTGTGTGTGTGTGTGTGCAACGCTCTCTCTATCTCTGAGCACTATGCGTGTGCATCGCGGGCGGAGGGACATCATCCGCATCCGTTTCCGCGAAGACCCTGCTTGCTGAGGCCACGGGAGGCAGCCGCGCTTGGGACGAAGGCGCGCTTGGCCAGCCATGTTCACGAGGCATAAATCTTCCACACTCTGTCTCTCATGCACTGCCGCTCCTCCCCCTCTTCTCTTCCTTTGTCTTTCGGTTTGGCTCTCCGTTTATCTCTCTGTGTTTGTCTCTCTCCCTCTCTCTCTCTCTCTCTCTCTCTCTCTCTCTCTCTCTCTCTCTCTGCGTGTTTGTGTGTGTGTGTATGAGTGTATGTGTGTATGTATGTGTGTGTGTGTTTATGTGTGTGTGTGTGTATGTGTGTGAATGAAGAACTAACCCAGGCAGGTAACTGCAAGACAGATCCCTATACTAACTGAGCAACACGACTTACTATATTATCTTTTCCTGCCTCTCCGGTTATATATCTATTCATCTGTTAATAATGGTAATGGTGATAGAAAATTATAGTAATAACGATAATGACAGTAATGATGTAAATGATTTTCATAGATGTTATGATAATACAAAATATTCTGCTAGAAATCATAATAATCAAGATAATGTTAACAGTAATCGTAATTGTAATAATATGTAATAGTAATGGTAATGGTAATGATAATTGTGATAATAATTATACTAATAAGGATCGCAGTAGTAGCAGTAATAATAATGATAATTATCATAATTATGAACATGTTATTTATTACAATAATGATATAGGTATTGATAATGATAACAATAGTAATGATATTGATAAAGATGATTAGAATGGCAACAATAATGATAATAACGATAATAATGATGATGATAATAATAGTAATAATAACAATAATAATAATGATCAAGATAATGTTGATGATAATAAAGATGATAATGATATTAATAATGATAATGATAAATATAATAACAATAATGGTAAACACAATGTTAAGAATAATGATGATAATAGAATCTAGAATTATGATAATGACGAAAAATAATAATGGTAATGATAACAATATTGATGATAATGATGTTGATCTCATAGTAGTAGTAATTATGATAATAGTAATAATAATGATAATCATCATCATCATAATAATAATAATGATGATGATTACGATTATGATAATAATGATGATAACGACGATGATGATAATGATATTAAGAATGATAATGATAGTGATGATAACAGTAATGATTATAGAAATCATAATAATTATCAAAATAATGATGATAACAATAATCATCATCATAAAAGTAATGACGACAATTATGATAATAGAAATTATGATAATAAAAATGATAATAGTAATGATAACAGTAATAAAATTAATAATATTAATAATGATAATGATAATAACACTAATAATAACGATGATTCTCATTCCGTCCGTTTCATATTACGTTTTCATTTAGGAAGATTTATATCATAAAAGGGACATAGAGCCAATTAAAACACCATATTGGGTATGACACTGTATCGATAGACACATAGGCCTATGATATAATTCTTTCATATAGTGCATATACTACACAGGGAAGGAAGTTTTTCTTTTGTATTACTTGGAATTAATATGATTGAATTTTGAATCATGAAAAAAATGATTTTTACATATCACATGTTTTCTTCTCTAGCAAAGATTGTAATGAAAACTAAATAACTAGATATTTAAAGAAATACATTTTTGCAATCTCTAATTGTAATGAAAACAATATATCTACTTTTAACTGCAACAAAGATAACACAACAATTCCCTTGATCAATGGTATTTGATGTATTTCCCTGCAGAGAAAACAAACAAGATTCAGTAGAACAGTCATATCAATTTGTTTTAAACCACAAAGCAAGAAAATCACTTGATAGGATTTAGTTAAACAACCATCACGGTTTCAGGTAAAACTATACAGAATTTGTGATGGAAGCAAATTTGTTCCTCTAATAATTTTTGTTTCTTTTTTGTATTTGTTAATATGTATATATATATATATATATATATATATATATATATATATATATATATATATATATATATATATATATATATTTCAGAAATCAAAATGAAATTGACTTATTTTTCCAATAATATTAATTTTAATATGCCTCACCTTTAACATTCCTTCTGTGTTGGTATTCTTATATTTATCCTATTCATCACACCGAAATAAATTCTTCAAAATTGATCGTTCCGAAGAATTTCAACCAAGGAATTTCAAGCCAGGGTCGAAAATGGGTCCTTTTCATTTCTTTCTTTCTTCTTCTCTTCTCTTCTCTTCTCTTCTCTTCTCTTCTCTTCTCTTCTCTTCTCTTCTCTTCTCTTTTCTTCTCTTCTCCTCTCCTCTTTTCTCTTTTCTTCTCTCTCTCTCTCTCTCTCTCTCTCGTTCTCTCTCTCTCTCCCCTCTCTCTCTTTCTTTCTTTCTTCCTTTCTCTCCCTCCCTCCATCCCACCCTTCCTCTCTCTCTCTCTCTCTCTCTCTCTCTCTCTCTCTCTCTCTCTCTCTCTCTCTCTCTCTCTCTCTCTCTCTCTCTCTCCCTCCTTCCTTCCTCCCCTCCCTCTCTCCCTCCTCCCCCCCTCCTCCCCTCTCCCTCCCTCTCCTCCCCTCCTTCTCTCCCTCACAAACGATGTCAAGCATTTTGTTCCCACTCTCTTGCCAGAAACTGTACTCTCTCCTTCAGAGCAGTTGGCCGACTTGAAACCGTAGCGTGGTGGTATTTCTCTGGTATTGAGATAGTCTCTGGTATTCCCTTCTGGTATTCCTCCTGGTATGGCGTCTCGTTCGGTGCGCTTAGTAACTAGTGGATGTCTTTTGTGTGAATTTTATCATCGTTGTTACTTATTGATATTATTATTCGTATTGCATTTAATACCACTGCTATCATTATTGTTGTTGTTATTCTTTTTATTATTATTGTCATTTTAATCATTACAGTTGTTATTATCATTGTAATTGTTATTATCATTATCATTTATACCATTATCATCAATATCTACTTCAATTATCATCATTGTTATCATTGTAATTGTTGTTGTTTTTAATGTTATCACCAATCATCATCATCATCGTTATTATCATCACTATTACCTTCATCACCATCATCAATATCATTACCTCTGTTATTATGATAAAAACCATCAACATCACCATCATGACATTTAGTACTCACCATCACCATCACCATCAGTACCAATAAATCCAACCTTACCCTTAATACTATCATCATCATCACCATCATTCACCATTATCACCATCAGTACCAATAAATCCAACCTTACCATTAATACTATCATCATCATCATCATCATCATCACCATCATCACCTTCGCTTTCGTCAACATATCGCAAATTTTTCGTTGTCACATACTTCGAAAGCGAGAAGCAAAGGTTATCTTCAAGTGCCTTATTGATCACGTGCTTCAGAGCCAAACAAAGAGAAGTCATCTGAACAGCGTGTGACTCGGTGACTCAAGGTGGATGTACCTGCTTTGATTCTTTCTTTCTTTCTTCCTTTCTTTCTTTCTTTCTTTCTTTTCTTCTTTTTGTGTGTTCGTCTAGTTGCTTTTCGTTTGTTCGTGTTTTTTTGTGTTTTTTTTTGGGGGGGGTTATATTCTGTCTGTCTATCTGCCTGTGTACCTATCTATTTATCTATTTATTTCTGTGTCCGGTAATCTCTCTCTCTCTATCTCTGCATCTATCTATATATGTCTATAGATCTATATCTGTCTATCTCTCTCTATATATATATGAATATATATATGTGTGTATGTGTGTGTGTGTGTGTGTGTATATAGATACAGGTAGACATACACATATCCCTCCATCTCACTCAGTCACACTGTCAAAATCAATTAATTCTCTCTGATCCTCTCAACCCTCCCCCCCACTTCCATCACCCCCCCCCCCCCCAACACCAAGCACGTCCGAAATCCCAACACAGTCATACTGCATAAAGAGCCCATACCACAAGCACGCGTCCGAACCTGAGCCGCGGAATCGGACACGCGGAGATTAAAAGCAGATCGGAAAAAGGACGAAGTCATCTGACGGAGGAAAGGGACGCCGCGACCTTAAATTATAGGTCCTCGTTTCGACTGGAAAGAACAGTGATTGGGTTATAAAACACTCGCGCGCGCACTCGTTATTGCGTGTCTCTGATTTCCTCCGGGTGGCGCTGGGACGATCCGGTGGAATAACTTCGTTTCGTTCGAGTTGTACCAGAGCGGATCTTCGGATTTCGTGGAGTTGTTCATGGAGGTTGTTGTCGGTGTTTTGTTTTTTTTATCCTGTAAGAATTTGGTGGAAGAAAAGATATATAGAGCAAGAGCTTTGGGCTATATGTGTGGAGGAACTATTGATTGTATATGTTTGTGTGTGCAAATGTTTGTATATACTGTATGTATGTTTATGTCCATGTGTACCTAGTGTGTGTGTGTGTGTGTGTGTGTGTGTGTATGAGAGTGTGTGTGTGTGTATGTGTGTGTGTGTGTGTGTTTGTGTATGTGTGTGTGTGCATACATACATACATACATATACACACACACACACACACACACACACACACACACACACACACACACACACACACATATATATATATATATATATATATATATATATATATATATATATATATATATATATATATATATATATATATACGCACACACACACACATTAAACTAATATCGGAGACAAAAGAGCTCCGCCGATTCACAAAACCTCAAAAGCATCACAAGAAATAAGAAAAAAAAGCCTCAAATTAAGTCATTGCAAGACCTAATGGAAACACGAGTTCCCGATGACACGAAAGCGGGAAGACTGACTGATGTTCCTCGATTGGATAATTGTCCTTCGCAGTCGCATTACATCTGTCAGAGGCTTAAATGAGGACTTTCTGGCATCGATTACATCTGCTTCTCTACTCCTACCCCCCTCCCCCCTCCCCCCCCATCCCCCCCTCCCCTCCCCCCTCTCTGCGTGATGATGGCTTACCAACCGCAAATGGGTTTCTTTTAATTACTTGTATTCGCTATACTTTTCACTTTTACAGACACATTTCACTACAGTTTGTTCTCGCAATAGTGTTAGTATTGTTAGTAGTAGTAGTAGTAGTAGTAATAGTAGTATTAGTGTTGGTGGTGGTAGTAGTAGTAGTAGTAGTAGTAGTAGTAGTAGTAGTAGTAGTAGTAGTTGCAGAAGTAGTGTCATTATTGCTATCATTCTTAATATTATCATAATGAGCATTACTATTATCTTTATTATCATTTTCATTGCTATTATTATCAGTGGTACAAATATGATAATTATAATTATTATTGTTATCATTATTACTATAATTCTAATTATCATTATCGCTATTACTACTACTACTACTGTCATTATTGTCATCGGAATCATTATCATTATTCTCATTTTCAATATTATTGTTATAATTATTGTTATTATCATTATCATTATTATTGTTATTATTATTATTATTATTATTATTATTATTATTATTATTATTATTATTATTATTATTATATTATTATTATTATTATTATTATTATTATTATTATTATTAACATTATCATTATTATCATTATTATTGCTTTTATTACTATTCTTAGTGTTATCATCATTGTTATTA
>NC_091574.1:28842014-28844514 GCF_042767895.1 Penaeus vannamei | reverse complement strand
ACCACCACCACCACCACCACCACTCACCACCACCATCACCACCACCACCATCACCACTTCACCATCAAAACCACCACTTCACCACCACCATCACCACCACTTCACCACCACCACCACCATCACCACTTACCACCATCACCACCACCACCACCACCACAACCACCACCACCACCACCATCATCACTCACCACCACTCACCACCACCACCACCACTCACCACCACTCACCACCACCACCACCACCACAATCATCACTCACTACCACCACTCACCACCACCTCACCACAATCACCACCACCACCACCACCACCAAACCACCACCACCACCACTACAACCACCACCACTACAACCACTCACCACCGCCACCACCACCACCACCACCACCACCACTCTCCACCACCACCACTCACCACCACCACCACCACCACTCACCACCACCACCACCACTCACCACCATCACCACAATCACCACCACCAAACCACCATCACCACCACCACCACTACAACCACCACCACTACAACCACTCACCACCGCCACCACCACCACCACCAACATCACCACTCACCACCACCACCACCACTCACCACCACCACCACCACTCACCACTACCACCACCACCATCACCACAATCACCACCACCACCACCACCACCACCAAACCACCACCACCACCACCACCACTACAACCACCACCACTACAACCACTCACCACCGCCACCACCACCACCACCAACATCACCACTCACCACCACCACCACCACCACTCCACCACCACCACTCACCACCACCACCACCACCATCACCACAATCACCACCACCACCACCAAACCACCACCACCACCACTACAACCACCACCACTACAACCACTCACCACCGCCACCACCACCACCACCACCACCACCACTCACCACCACCACCACCACTCACCACCACCACCACCACTCACCACCACCACCACCACCACTCACCACCACCACCAAACCACCACCACCACCACTACAACCACCACCACTACAACCACTCACCACCGCCACCACCACCACCACCAACATCACCACTCACCACCACCACCACCACTCACCACCACCACCACCACTCACCACCACCACCATCACCACAATCACCACCACCACCACCAAACCACCACCACCACCACTACAACCACCACCACTACAACCACTCACCACCGCCACCACCACCACCACCACCAACATCACCACTCACCACCACCACCACCACCACCACTCACCACCACCACCACTCACCACCACCACCATCACCACAATCACCACCACCACCACCACTCACCATAAAGCATTGATCAACCGACCAGAAAATGGCTCAAACGACAAAGTACACCGCAGACTGCCACCACCACCACCGCCATAACCACCACAGACTGAGGGGGAGGCAGGCAAATTGACAGATTGACTGATAGAAATATAAGCAGATTGGCTGACAGACAGATAGATAGGTTGACTAATAGACAGATAAATAGGTTAACTGACAGACAGATAGACAGGTAGACTGATAGACAGATAAACAGGTTGACTAATAGACAGATAAATAGGTTGACTGATAGACAGATAGACAGGTAGACTGATAGACAGGTTGACTGATGGACAGATAGACAGGTTGACTGGTAGACAGGTCGACTGATAGACAGATAAACAGATTGACTGATACATAGACAGTCATATAGATAGACAGTCACACAGACAAAGAGAAAAGGTAAAAAAGGTCGATGGCTGATAGAGCCAGTCCATAACGAAAATAAAGTTTGTTCAGAGGCATTAACAGCCGATTCTATATCTTATCAATCTATTCCGTTTTAGTTATCTATATCTATCTAGTATCTGCACAATTTAGCATTCAGACAAACAAGGAAAGCCGGAAACAGATAGAGACAAGAAAAGAAAGGAATATAGGACAAGTAAAATATAGGACAAGTTATTGTGATCGTTTCCCTGAAGTTTCGACATGAATTCAGAAACATGCTGAGGGAGGTCGAAATAAATTTGTCAAGTGCAGTTTTATCCAGAGTGAATTGAGGTTATGACGAAGAAGGAGGAGAAGAATAGAAGAGAGAAGGAGGGAAATATAAAGAAGGTCAGTGCCCTCGGAAGCCTGAAAAGAAAGTGAGGAAAGAGGAAGAGAGAGAGAAGGAGACGGAGAGTGATAGAATTGAGGTACGATGATGTTGTTAATGTTAATAGCAATAACAATATTATCAAGATGATACCTATGATAACCCTCTTATGATAATAGCGATAATATCAATTTTCATTCTTATCATTATCATCATCATCTATTATCTTTAGCAGGATCTTCCTCCTCATTTTCAAATCATTATTATCCTCTTCACTATGATGGAACACGGAGAAGAAGAAGAAAAATTATTCTCCCTTTTCCTCTTTCTTCTTTCTTTCTTTCTTTCTTTCCTTTTAAGAAATCAGAGACTCTGACAATCGGACGCCTTGCTTTCCTTCTAATTTGCAA
>NC_091574.1:28824514-28827014 GCF_042767895.1 Penaeus vannamei | reverse complement strand
AAATATTTAATCATTTTAGACATTATAGAAACATCTCTTCCCCTCCTCCTTTCCTCTTTCAATATATTTACATAAAAATAGAAAAAAAAATCAAAAACATTTCTTTCCCTACTCTTTCCCTCTCAGAATAAATCAACCAAAAAACAAACAGACTGACGATTGAATAAATAAACAATCAAAGTGAACAGAACAGAAGAGAATAATAAAACAATAATAAAAAAAGCCGACACTTGTTTTCCCGACGAGAAATTCCCGATCTTTGACAGAGCATGTGACAGACATGTGCCCTCCCTTCTTCACCGGAGATTGCCTAAGACACCAGCACGCACGCACGCACGCACTCACACAAACAACCCGCGTCTCATCCGCTCGTAGAGTTATATTTATCTCTTCTTTCTTTTATTTAGTTTTTTTTTTGTATTTGTTTATTTTTAATTATTTTTATGTCTGCTTAATTGATATTATTATCATTAATATTTCTATTAGCAGCAGCGATATTATTATTATTAGTAGTAGTAGTAGTGGTACTATGATAATGATAATCATAAAAATAACAATAATAATAATAATGATAATGATAATAATAATGATAACAATGATAATGATGGTAGTAGTAGTAGCAGTAGTAGTAATAGCTGTTGTAATAGTAATAGTTGTAGTGGTAGTAGTAGTAAGAGTAATAGTTCTAGTAGAAATAGTACCAGTAGTTGTAATAATATTTGTAG
Source organism: Penaeus vannamei (assembly GCF_042767895.1). NCBI lineage: Eukaryota > Metazoa > Arthropoda > Malacostraca > Decapoda > Penaeidae > Penaeus > Penaeus vannamei. Next base: position 28,826,289 of record NC_091574.1, on the reverse strand, counting down.
TAGTAGTAGTAGTAGTAATACTTTTAATAGGAGTAGAAACAGTTGTAATTGTAATTGTAGTTATTACTGTTGTATCATTATTATTATTATTATCACTATCACACAAATCGCACATTTACACATCCTGACATCCAATACACCATTCTAATGACCCTCTTTAACATATGCATTCCCATTTTTAAACAAAGCATTGAAGTTACCCACGATCTGGCACCGCTGTTATTCTGAGCCGGGCGTGTTGCAGCAGTCCTGGATGCATTCAGCTGCGTCTCATGTCTGGGTAGAGCCATTGCTACAGACGCGGCCTCAGATGGTATGCTTGGGCAATCACGGAGGTTGTTTGTGAAGACGTGGTGTGGGTTAACTCCTTGGCCGGTTGTCGGGTGGAGGAAAAGAAGGGTTACGGGCATTGTAGGTACTTTGTAGGTACTTTTATGATATATGTATGTATACAGATAGATAGATAGATAGATAGATGTTTGTATGTATGTATGTATAAACGTATGTGTGTATGTGGGTATATTTGTATGCATGCATGTATGTATATATGTATATATAGATGTTTGTATGTATGTATGTATAAACGTATGTGTGTATGTGGGTATATTTGTATGCATGCATGTATGTATATATGTACACATACGCACTCTCTATCTATCTATCTATCTATCTATCTATACACACATACATACAGCTTGTGGTCACCCGTGGATCAGAATTTATATTAACAAAGCATCATCCGGCGCACGGACTCGAATCCTGACCCTCCAGCCTTCGAAATACCAAAGACCGATTCGACTTCTGGAAACCCCCGCGCCGACAACCCTGACTGAGAGACCCTGTATCTGGACTTTCTAAGAACGTGACTCTAGCAACTACTCGGGCTCCTCACTCCAGCTTCCTAAGGCGGTAGGGTTTGCTGCGAGCTGACCTGTATCCGTGGCTGTGGGCGGGTGTGAGTACAGTGTGCGTGTGCGTGTCCACTCTTTGTCACGCACACAGGATGTTGGAAGGGAAGGGCCTCTGAATCACGGGTTGAAGCGCTGTCGGTACATGATAAGCTACGGTGAGATCTGTGTGTGTGTGTGTGTGTGTGTGTGTGTATGTGTTTGTGTGTGTGTGTGTGTGTGTGTGTGTGTGTGTGTGTGTGTGTGTGTGTGTGTGTGTGTGTGTGTGTGTACATGCATACGTACACACATTGACTGTAATCTTGCAACATAATCAAAACAAGGAACTGAATACAAAAAGCAATAATATCATTTTAAATATCTCAGCGTGTCTTTATCAGCACAATATGAGGGAATGTTTTCATATATCTTTCGTTGTCTCGATTGTCTCTATTTATTTACTTTTTATTTTTTATTTTTTGTTCACTTAATCTTTTTGACCTCTTTCACTCCTTATCAGACAGCAATTAACACCTTCCCTTCAAATCGCAGAACAGATAAGGTTTGGGGAAAAACTGATGTATATCACGGACGTTCAGAATTGACACCCACCTCTCGCTCAGACTCTCTCTCTCGTGTTTTTGTCCGTGTCAGCAAGACTTCGAGGGCACTGGGTATATAAACAAGGCCATAAATTAACAGGAAAACAGGAGGGAACAGATTTGTGTATTATGGTTATTATTAATATTAAATCCTCTTCGATTGCTTAATCAGTTTTTCCCCAAAACTTATCTGTTCTGCGATTAGAAGGGAAGGTGTTAATTGCTGTCTGATAAGGAGTGAAAGAGGTCAAAAAGATTAAGTGAACAAAAAAAGGAAATGAATAGA
>NC_091574.1:28817014-28819514 GCF_042767895.1 Penaeus vannamei | reverse complement strand
ATTTCGACACTCATTCACCCACTGCAACAGATGAATAAGCTAAGTAGATGAACAAACGAACGAACGCACGCAAGCAGGCCCAGCAGGACAGTCCTCCTCGACGGCCTCCTGCTGCTTCCACACTTGAGCTCAGGAGACAGACTCGAGCACTACCAACAGGGGCGGCTCAAACACTCCACATTGCTCGGGTCTGCATGCTGCTTGCCTGAGATCCTTTCTACCTCCTACGAATGCTGCCAACGTCTTCTGTGACTTCCTTTCATTTCTTCGGCTCTCTTCCCCTTTTTTCTCTGTTTTATTTTTTTTCTTTTTTTTATGCTTTCTTTGTGTCTTGATTTTTTTTCCGAATTGCTTTGTCTTGTTTTTCTCTTATTCCTCCGTTTCCTGCGCGTTTTTTTTTCTACGTCTTTTTCTCCCTCACTTCCTTGTCCTCTCATTCTTTTTCTTTTTTCATTCTATTTCTCTCTCCTCCTTCTAACGTCTTTCCCCACCTTCTTCCTGTTTATTCACTACGTTCTTTCTTGCAGATAACGGCACCGTTATTTCCCCTTGCCACTCTTCTTGGCCTCTCTTTTTTTCTTTTCTTTTTCTCCCCTCCTCGCATCTTCCTCTTTATCTCCTCCTCTATCTCTTACTCATGGCATTTCCCTCGACACCTTTCTCTCTGTTCCTCCATCATCTGTTTCCCCTCTCATGGTTTTCCCTCTGATGTGCTGACGTCTCCCATGCGCTGACGTTTCCCATGAGTTCGAGAGGAGTCCTGACCGTGAGCACGTACGTAGGGATTTTGCGGACGAAACGAGAAAAAAAAAAGACGAAGAAAAAAAAAAACACAACTCTGTTTTACGTCTCATGCAGTACCCAGTGACCCGGGAACCTGGCCCCGCCTACATGGTTGACGTCCCCCTCTAAGGTCATAGGATTGCCGACCTTAAGCGATTGACATGTTCGTCTGTCCGTTACTGGGTGCTCGGGGGAAGCTTGCCATGTTTACTCTCAAGATTAGTCGCTATGGAGCCACGGATGAGAGTGAGTTTGATATTGTCTTGTATCATAAATTTGGTCCTAGTACAGCATGACGTAATTGCCATGCTGGCATCCTGCGTTGTTGCTAGCGTGGAATTTCGCTGAATATATATTAACCCCGAAAGGACGAGTGAACACGCCTCTGCAGCCACGTAGTGGGTACAGCTGAGTATTTGCAATCATTAACAAACTTTTCTTTTTTTTATAGTCGTCTGCCACACTGGGTACATCTGCAGAAAGTGGCGTGCGTGCTCGTATACACAAACGCATTCTCTGACTCACACACACACACACACACACACACACACACACACACACACACACACACACACACACACACACACACACACACACACACACACACATGTACACACACGCACACATGTACACATACACACGCACACAAGCACGCCCACACACACAAAGAAAAAGGGGAGGGCCTCTTAACTTGTGCCCTACATAGACTACCTGTTAAGCCTTTCCCATTTCATAAAACGCAGCGCACCCATCTTTCCTCGGCCATTTCCTTCTTCCATGATCAGCTTCCATGATATAGATTTGATATTCATGATATTCACACACACGAGCAAGTCAGGTACCAATATTTAATTTTCTCTCTCTCTCTCTCTTTCTTTTTCTTTTCTTTTTTCTCCCATTTGGATGGCTTAAAAAGTGGCGTTTATCCATTTTTTAATGTTTATTAGTTTAGAAATTTAGGGCATTTTTTTAGACATATACACGCACCCTCGCCCTCGCCTGCGTGTGTATACAAATTTTGCTCACGTACATGCAGGTCATGAATTCATGCAAACTTGCCAGTGCACACATAACCGTTCCTCTCTTTTTGGCGACCTGACCTTTGCCTCAGCGCCAGATTGTTCAAATATTCCCCTTAAAGAGCGCAGTCCTTTGAGCCATGCATTAGGTCAGCCAAGCAGTCCGTATAATGGGTTATCAAGAAGGAAGGCAGGGTGTTACAGGTCGACGGCGGCCGTAGCATAGAGTTTGGAGGGATCAATATTTAGCGCGTGGGAGAAGCCGAGCCCACGCGCGCGCGAGGGTTAGAGAGAGAGAGAGAATGGGAGGAAGAGAGAGAGAGAGAGAGGGGAGTGAGAGAGAGAGAGAGAGAGAAGGACCGAGCGTGCGAGAGGCCAGCCCTTACCCCGCCACCAGGCTCTAGTTGTACACTATCACTCAGAGGGGAACCATCGCGCGTCCTTCCTCCGAGTCCACGCGCGTCCCACGGTCTGTGGCGGCGTTTAAATGACGTATTTCACGATGCTCGAGTGTTCTGCCGGAGCCTTGTGATGTCCTGCGCGGCGGAACCTAGTGTCACCAGGAGCCGCTGAGTCGTCCGGCCTCATGATAGGCCTGTAGAAGCCGTCTTGGATACCTTGTTTTCCTAAGTAAGGTGACAGGCAGTGCGAGGGAACGCGGAGCTCGATGTCTGGCCTCCTGTGCAGGCCCTGGACGG
>NC_091574.1:28807014-28809514 GCF_042767895.1 Penaeus vannamei | reverse complement strand
TCATCAATCATTATCATTATCATCATCATCACCACCACCATCATCATCTTCATCATCATCATCATCATTTTTATCATTATCATCATCATCACCATCATCATCACTATGTTATTATTATTATCATTAACATAATCATCATCAAAATCATCATTATTATCATAATTATGATTCTTCTCATTCTCAATAGTTTTTCTTTTTATATATATACAAAAATAAAAATAGGCAAATCTCACTTATGCAAAAGTGAAACGAATTTTGCAGGACTTATAACATGTACAATAAACATTCTTACGACATCTGTTATTCGCAGTACATAACGTAACTTATAGCGATGTTTCTCATTTGGAAAGTGAAACTACAGTCGGCGAAAGTAAAGCACAATTTGTGTCGTGTGATCTACGCAACAACCACGAGGGTGACCACAGAACATGATTTTTTTTCCGTCTGTCTGTCTGTCTGTCTGTCTGTCTGTCTCTCTCTCTCTCTCTCTCTCTCTCTCTCTCTCTCTCTCTCTCTCTCTCTCTCTTTCTCTCTCTCTCTCTCTCTCTCTCCTCTCTCTCTTCTCTCTCTCTCTCTCTCTTTCTCTCTCTCTCTCTTTCTCTGTCTCTCACTCTCTCTCTCTCTCTTTTTTTTTTTTTTTTTTTTTTTTTTAAGAGACGCTCGGCACCCTGAAGAAAAATGGAAAGAAATGGGATGCGTCAGGATTCAAATTCTCGATTTATATATATATTTTTATTTTGTTTTCTCTTTGTTTCTCTTCTTTTCTTTTAATTTATCTTCTTTTCTATTCTCTTCTCTTCTCTTTTCCTTTCCTTTCCTTTCTCTATCTCGTTCTCGTCCCACACAAACACACATGAGCGAGAGAGCACACGCACACATAAACAAACAAATAAGCAAGAAAAACACACTCAACAAACAAATAAAAACAAACAAAGCTCTCGCACCCATACAAACACGTACTCACACACACAAACAAACAAACAATCTCACGCATACGAGCACTCGCTTCGCTGCCACTTAACTCCCCTTCAGAGCGCACAGACTTTCGACGACAAATCCCGCCTTTTTGAATCTTGTCTCGTTGCCGAATGTGTTTTAAAATTGCCCCGCAAAGTTTCGGATTAAGTAAAGTTTGGCGAGGCAAAAGTTTCTCGCAGCTGTACCCTTAGTGATCCAAGTCCACCCTAAGTTAGACTAAGTTGCCATGAAGTGTCACTCGTGCAGGGAAAACTTGGGTCCTCGTGGAGACTCTGCGAGGCTGCAGAAGGAGACATCTTGCGGTAGGGAGAGGGAGAGGGGGGAGGTGGGGGGAAGGGGAGGGGGTTGCTTGGAGAGAAATTGGAAAGACTGCAACTTAGTCTCTTTTCTTCTTTCGAGTTCTTTTTGAAGGATTGGCGAACGGTTTCTGGTCTAGAGGTTTCGTTGGGGGATCCTGTCAGAACCTTTTAATCTGCGGTCTTCGATGCTTCCTTCCTTCCTTCCTTACTGAAACTAAAATAATCCAATTTCCTTATTGATTTACCCAGTTCTTTTATACGCCAAGTACAGATCCTACGTTTCTCACAGGATTTTACCACCACAAAAAGAAAGAAAGTTGATAGCAAACCCATTCACACAATACGACAGCCACTCCTTACCATCTAACCACAGCCATTGTGTCAGCGGTCAAGAGTGAAAGCTACCCCACTGTTGCGTAGCTTACCAGAGTGTTGCGTGACACAGTATGGTATACTTACAAGAAGATGACAGCGAAGAGGGTGATCAAGAGGGCGAGAGACGACGATTATCGCCGCTGTAACTGTAACTCCGTAACTGCGAATCATTTTCGAATCACGAGTCGAACAATAGACTCGGAATTCGGGGAGAGATGGATGCGGTAGGAACTTTCACGCGAATCTTGGCGAGATTTTGTCTAATCTTCGAGGAAGCTCCACCAGAGAGAGAGAGAGAGAGAGAGAGAGAGAGAGAGAGAGAGAGAGAGAGAGAGAGAGAGAGAGAGAGAGAGAGAGAGAGAGAGAGAGAGAGAGAGAGAGAGAAAGAGAGAGGAGGAAGGAAGGATGTAGTGGAAGCCCTCGCCACGAAGCCCCTTGGACCCTGTAAGTGTCTTAAAGATGTCCCGTACGTCTTGGGGAGATGATGGTGCCACGCAGAGGGAGTTCCTGGCCGTGTCTTGGCGTTCGGTCTTACCAGGAAGTGCCGTGAGTGTTAATGTCGCTTGGGGGAAGTGACTGACAGTGGCGCAGTAACTGTCTACTTTCTCTCTTTTCCTTTTCTCTTTCTCTTGTACTGTCTCTTTTTTTTTTATCTATTTCTTTCCTTCTCTCTCTCTCTCTCTCTCTCTCTCTCTCTCTCTCTCTCTCTCTCTCTCTCTCTCTCTCTCTCTCTCTCTCTCTCTCTCTCTCTCTCCCTCTCTCTCTCTCTCTCTCCCTCCCTCCCTCCCTCCCTCCCTCCCTCCCTCCCTCCCTCCCTCCTCCTCCCTCCCTCCCTCCCTCTCTCCCTC
>NC_091574.1:28797014-28799514 GCF_042767895.1 Penaeus vannamei | reverse complement strand
GTGTGTGTGTGTGTGTGTGTGTGTGTGTGTGTGTGTGTGTGTGTGTGTGTGTGTGTGTGTGTGTGTGTGTGTGTGTGTGTGTGTGTGTGTTTTGGCGCAGTCCCAGACCATCGTGCAGAAGCAAACTATAAATTTCGTATAACTAAAGCATTAGTATGTTTACGACATTCCAGACAAAGGATGAACTTGATTATATCTGTATATAAACAGAAAGATGTATAGAAAGATATAGATGAATATCAAGAGAGAGAAAGAGAGAAAGAAACAGGATGCGAGAAGCAGAAAGAAAGAGAGAAAGAGAGAGGCATAGAAAGAGAAAGAAAGAGAGAAAGATAGAGGCCTAGAAAGAGAAAGAAAGAGAGAAAGATAGAGGCCTGGAACGAGAAAGAGAAAGAAAGAAAATATAGAAAAAATGACGGAGCGAAGGAGGGACCAAAACAAAAGGAGAAACCATTTTTAAAAAATAAGAGTAAGATAGAGATGGATCCTCCAAGGCCTCAGAGTCTTGGCGAAAGGGATCTGGCGAAGAAGTAAGCCCCACCACTGCCGTAGGTAAGGGAGGGTGAAAAGGGGGAAATAAAGACCATTAGAAAGTAGGAATTGTGGAAAGATGAAGGGATAATGAGACGGAGAAGAGGTAGGAGGAGAGGAGGGTTGGTGTACGTATGTAACGGGATTAACAGCGTGAAGGAAAAAGGTCTTTAAGGAGAGTCAAGGTTTTCGAGTGCACTCAAGAAGGGTGTCTCTTCACTTTTCCTTCTTACGTACATGGATATCCGTCTCTTTCTTTCTCTCTCTCTCTCTCTCTCTCTCTCTCTCTCTCTCTCTCTCTCTCTCTCTCTCTCTCTCTCTCTCTCTCTCTCTCTCTCTCTCTCTCTCTCTCTCTCTCTCTCTCTCTCAGTCCCTACCTTTCTCCCTCTCTTCCTCCCACCCTCCCTCCCTCCCTTCCTTCCTTCTTCCTCCTTTTCCCCTCACATCCCTCCCTTTCTCCCTCTCCCTCCTCCCCTCTTCTCCTCCATTCCTCTCTTTCTCCCTATCCCTCCCTCCCTCCCCTCCCCCTCCACATCCACCCATCTACATACAAATGCCATATTTCCCCCACAACTCCCACATCTCGCTACAGCATTACATCGCAGTTCCCTGACGTCGTTCCTCCGTCTTGTTTGCCCTCTGGTGTCGTCCGCGCGCGCTTCTCTTCTGGAGGAACTTGAGGTCATAGATATGTAAATCTCCTTGGCTTGACGTCACCACAGAGCAACTAAACGGAGCATCTCGGGGCGGTAAGGGGCTTGTCTAGCTGGTCGTCGCCTCCCCCCCCCCTCTCTCCGCCCCCTCCCCCCCCCCACTTATGTACCTCTTTTATATAATGGGGAACCAGGGTGACCACAGAACAAGGAGTGGGGGGTAGGGAGAGGGAGAGAAGAATAGAGGAAGGGAAAAGAGAGGGAGAAAATTAGGGAGGCTAGGAAAAGTAGAGAGAGAAAAAAAGGGGGATAGATTTTTTTTTTAAGAAAATGGGAGGGGTTAAAAGAACGAGAAAGTGAAGAAAGGAAGAAGGAGAGAAAAAGAGAGGGAAGGAAGATGTCATAACAACTTTGGAGCCTTAGGGAAATGGTTCCCCAATGTCTCAAAAAAAGACCCAGCAATTACAAAGAGCTGCATCGATTATTGCCATCCGCATCTTGCTTGGCTTCCTTTAGATTAGAAATATCTTCCGTGGAGTAAAAATGACTGCTCTCTCCTCTCCACTCCCTCTCCTCCTTCCTTCTCTCCTATTTACTCTCTCCCTCTCAGTCTCTCTTTACTCCCATTATTCTTAGTTCTCTCCTTCTTTCCCCCCATCTCCTCTCCCCCCTCTTCCATACCGTTCCCCTCACTCCTCCCCTCTCAACCCCCTCCCCCGTCCTCCATCCTACCCCCTCCCCACTCGAACCTCTTCCATTCCCCCCCCCCCCCTCCATCTCTTCCCATCCCAGACCCCCCCTTCCCCCTCCTTCTCCACTCCCCATCCCTGTCTTCCCACTCCTCCCCCCTCCACTCCCCCTTCCCCCTCCCCCACAGGCTTTGATGAGTCCCGCTTGACCACAGTGAGAAGACCAGTTCTTGCTTCCCGCTGGTGCCACAGTCCTTTCTGTGACGTCATCAGAACAGGCTAGAACTCTCTCGCTCTTGATTGGTCGAGAGGGATTGATGGCGCGGGTGGTGGTGGTGGAGGAGGAAAAGAGGAGGAGAAGGATAAAACTGTTTTTAATTGGCCGAGGCAATTGGTGACTGCTGTGCACAGACGCAACACACACACACACACATACATACACATACACGCATAAAACGCACGAAAACACATGCAAACACACACACACACACTCAGACATAAACACACACACACAGACATAAACACACACCCACACACACACACACACCAGTATAAACAAAATCTCCCAGCTATTCTTCCCAAGAGTGTCACGAGTTCGTCACCAGCGCGCGGTTACTTAAGGACGCA
>NC_091574.1:28789514-28794514 GCF_042767895.1 Penaeus vannamei | reverse complement strand
GTCTGTTTCTTGTCTTCTACAGGGTATTGTGGAGAGAGCACGCCCTGCGGTGTGCCGCGCCGCCCCGCCATCATGAGCGCTGTGCCCCTTCTGCTGCAGTGCCCTCAGACCCCCTCGTCTCCGTCGCCCCTGCACCGCCCGGCGCCGCGCACGCCCAACTCCCTGCGCCACTCCCGCACCCTCAGGCTCAACAACCGCAACTCCTTCCCGCCCGACCAGAACCAGGAGTCCCGCTGGGTGTCGCTTCTGGCCCGGGCCGCCCCCGCCAAGCCCTACGGCACCTGCAGCCCCGCGCCCCTGCACGCCCACATCTCCCACGCCCGCCAGGTGTCCCCCGTCACCCCGCCCACTATCACGCCGCCCGCGCTCACCCCGACGACCATCACCCCGGCCGCTGCGGTCATCCCGTCGCCCGTGAGCGCGCGCGCGCCGCCCGCGATCCACCCGGCCCCGCCCGTCGTCGCCGTCAAGCCGCCATGCACCACGCCCGTGGCCCCCGCTGAGACGCACCAGGCACGCCCGCCCCCCGCCCACGCCCAGCCCGCCGCGCACAAGCCCCTGGCGCCCACGGCCTCCTTCAGCCGCGGCCTCACGTCGCCCACCGCCATCAAGCTCTTCAACCCGAGTCGCCGCCTCAACAAGTCGCAGTCGCAGCTCATCATGCCGCGCATGAAGTCGCTGCTGCGCGCCGGCCAGGGCCAGCGCTCCCTCAAGGAGAGGAAGGACACGCCGCCCGCCACCGCGCGGAGCCCCATGCCGCGCGAGGCCTCCGTCAGGAGCCTCACCAACTACGAGCAGGCCAACTCGCCGGAGCCGCTCATCCGGAAGTGCCACACGGTGCTGGCGCTTTCCTCGGCCGCCGGCGGCGCCGCGCACACCCGCCTCGTCAAGGACAAGAAGAGCAAACTCAGCTTCTTCAGACGAATGTCGCCCTCCAAGTCCGCCGTCTTTTCCTCCAACAAAATGACCATCGCCAAGTCGCCCTCGGCCGTGTCGGACCTCCGGCGGCTGCGCAAGGACTCGAGCATGCTGTTCCCTCAGCTGGAGACGGAGGGCGAGGTCGGCGGCTGCTCGAGGTGCGCCTCCGCGGCCTCCATAGCGTCCAGAGGCTACGCGGGTCTCGCCCAAGACTCCGTCTTCTGCAAGCTCTGCCTCTCCGACGTGTCCATCCAGGCGATGTACCAGCTGCAGTTGTGCCAATGCCGTTTTTGTAAATATGTAAGTGTTTAAGCCCTTGCTCTTGTTTCTTAGCATACTTCATTCACTGCCTTAATACTAGATTATGAAAATCAGTGTCCTTACGACCCTTCCAATGCCAATAGATTCTCTATCCACGTTTTCCATCTGCACGCAAAAGCCCAAAAATGCAGATCTCAACAACCCCGTTCCCTCCTCCTCCCGCAGTGCATGGCTGTGTATGTGGCGTTGAAGATCCGGGAGGGAGACTACACGATCGAGTGTCCCGACGCCAACTGCGACTGCAGCGGAGAGCTCACCCTTGAGGAGGTGGAGAGCTTAGTGGGGAGCGAACTGTTCCAGCTCCACCTCAAGTTCAGAAAGAACACAGGTAAGGGGGTTGGGTACGTGGGGATGGTGTGCGGGTGCTTGTATTGTTGGTCTTATGAATATTTAAAGATTCTCTCCCTCTCTCTCTCTCTCTCTCTCTCTCTCTCTCTCTCTCTCTCTCTCTCTCTCTCTCTCTCTCTCTCTCTCTCTCTCTCTCTCTCTCTCTTTCTCTATCTATATGTCTATCTATCCATCAATCTATATCTATCTACCTATTTTTCTCTCCCTTTCATCTCATCCACCTCATGGAAATTAACAGTTCCTTCTCCGTATTTCCAGAAGTGGACAAGGACCCGGTGAAGGCTTGGTGCCCGATGCCAGGCTGCGAAACCGTAGTCAGTCTACCGATCTCCAAATTCGAGGGTCCTCAGTGCACGACCTGTCCTGCCTGCACAGCCGTCTTCTGCGCCTCCTGCAGCGAGCCTTGGCACCCGAGCCAGCCCTGTCACACGGACAACGCTGAATCACTGGTAAGATTCGGGTGTAATGTGGTCGCCATTTTGTAGAATTTTAAATTACTTGTACAATATAAATCCCAATCATGATAATCACTTCGAGTATATCCAACACAATAAATCCACAATAATAAATAACTATAGTAATACATTAAAAATATTAATACATATTAATTTTATATATTTTTATATAACAAAAATTATAATGTCAAAAATATAAATGAAAAAATAAAAAATAAAAATAACTAAAAAATATATATATAATAATAATAGAAAGATATAAATAAAAAATAAATAAATAAATAAACAGATTATCCACATCATCTCACTTCAATAAATCTAAGATGTATCTCCTGTTCTTCCTCCTCCAGGCGGTCCCAAACGACGAGACAATTAAGCGGTGTCCGTCTTGCAAGGTTCCTATAGAGCGCGACGCCGGTTGTGCGCAGATGTTGTGCAAGAAATGTAAACACGTGTTCTGCTGGTACTGCCTCACCTCCTTGGACGTAAGTGGCTCCGCTGTTTCGCTTGCGTTGGGTCTGGGATTGGCTCAGTATAGTTATTGTTATTTTTTTATTTATTGTTGTTATTACTTTTATTATTAATGTTGTTCTTGTTATTTTTGTTATTATTATTATTATTATTATTATCATTATTATTACTATTTTTTTTGTTATTATTATTGATATTATTATCATTAATATTGTTATTTTTATTATTATTTATTATTATTATTATTATCATTACTATCATTATTATTATTATTATCATTACTATCATTATTATTATTATTATTATTATTATCATTATTATTATTATTATTATTACGTTATGACTTACATGATGTACGCTATTTAGAGAAAAAAACATAACCTTGTTGGCTTCTTTAACTGCAATGGTTTCTAATCTCGATTTTTTTCCCGCCTTCCTCCAGGACGACTTCCTGTTGCGTCACTACGACAAGGGTCCGTGCAAGAACAAGCTAGGCCACAGTCGAGCCTCGGTCCTGTGGCATCGAGCTCAGGTCATAGGCATCTTCGCAGGCTTCGGTCTCCTCCTGGTGGTGGCGTCGCCGCTGCTCCTGTTCGTGGGCCCGTGCCTCCTGTGCTGCAAGTGCAAGCCCTGTTCCAAGCACGAGTCGGAGGAGGACAGCTTATACGGCATCTGAGAGCCAGGCCGAGCCACAGCGTTGTCACTTAAGCCAAAGATTGTGTTTTGGAGGAACCTTTCCGTTTTGAATATATATATATATATATATATATATATATATATATATATATATATATATACATATGTGATCTAAAGATACAGTTCACAAATTGTGTTATTAGTTTTTCACGGAGATGTTTCTGATGTTCCCAATAACTGTCTTTCACGAGATAGTGACAGTGTATGTGAGAGCTTGCTGATGTTTCTCGCCTACAATTCTATACGTTAATACAATAGCAAGCTGACGTACGGTGATGATATTATAGAACTGTGAATAATGAAAAAGCAAAAGAAATGTGTTACCTTTTTTTACGACAAGGAAAGGAAAAAAAAAGTCGTATTGAAAAGTAAAGGAAAAAAATACTTTTCCCACCATACAAAAATCATATTACAGTTGTTGTTTTTTCACGCGCGCGAAATGAAAATGGAATGTGTCCGAACTAAACTGTACTTAACCGAAAACAAAAGGTACTTAAGGAAAGAGACAGAGAAGAAACATCTCTAAAAGAGAAAAAGAAGAAAAAAAATACAGTGGATGATACATGATCCAAACTCCATAACACGTTCAGACACCCCCCCCCCCTCTCCCCCCTCAAACGAAGAATCTTTCTGGATTCTGTTGTAGATCAAAAAAAACAAAAGCTTTTTTACATTCTCGCAAGAGGAACGAATAAAGCTTGGGAGTATATATATATATAAATAAAAAAAACACACCTTTGATTTTATATTTCATAGTCACACGCTCGTATGATCTCTCTCGGGAAAAAAAGGAAGAGTTGAAAGGATATAGAGAATGAAAATGAAATTTGTGCACAAAATGAGAACACTTCATAATGCTTCATAGCTTTTTAATGTGAGCTTGACTGTGTCTAACCGCACTGTGCAATTTATTTATCGTATTTATACACTTACTTCGTCCCACTCCGTCTTGTCTTCTGTGCAGAGATAAGACGAAAAATTACCCCCTCCCCCTCCCTTCCCCCTTCTTCTGGTACTTCTATATGGACGCACAATATAGTGAACACTACTGTGATGCTTTGTATAATTAAGAAGATAAGGTTGCACGCCGTGGCAACGTTTCCCTCTATCGGGTGTGCAAGGCCAGAATTTGTCCCAGGAAAAAAAACAATTATGTAATATATGTATGTATGTATTCCCTGTGCGGTCACATTTGTTTTGTTACAAAAGAAATTATATAAAAAAAAAGATTTATCCACCACAAAAAAAGTTTATATTCTGAAATAAATTTTTATGTTAAAAGTTATAGCGTATTTGTTATCTTTTGTATGTCACCCTTCTCATCATGGTTCGACGAAACTAGTTTTCTGTGTGTGTTTGTGTGTGCGAAGTCCAAATCCATGCACGCAAATACGTACAGGCACAAGCACACACGCTCTAACACGCAGAAACACACTGATACATGCACATATTCCCGCACACACACGTAAAATCACGCACAAACACGCACACACACACACACACACACACACACACACACACACACACACACACACACACACACACACACACACACACACACACACACACACATACACACTTATACACACACACACACACACATACACACTTATACACACACACACACACACATACACACACACACGCCCGCACACACACGCACAAACACACACACACGCCCGCACACACACGCACAAACACACACGCACTTATACACATTCTCTCACACACACACTAATGCACACGCACATATATTATCTGTGTTTGCTACACAAATCAAGAAATTAAAAC
>NC_091574.1:28772014-28782014 GCF_042767895.1 Penaeus vannamei | reverse complement strand
CTTATTTTCTTATTTCTATTATTTGTATTTTTCATCTTATATTCATTCTTATTTTCTTATTTCTATTATTTGTATTTTTCTATTTTTATTTATTCTTTCCTTTTATCTATTATTTGTATTTATCTTTTTTTATGTTTCTTATGCGATGACACCCACAATGTTTTTAGCACCCTTTCTACTTAACCGGCCTTCCCATAGATTTCCCTTCAGAGTAGAACATATATTCACCTGCAATCACTCGTAAATTTTTCATTTTCTAATCTTGCTTCGTGCGAGAGAGAGTGAGAGAAAGAGAGAGAGAGAGAGAGAGAGAGTGGGTGAGAGTGAGAGAAAGAGAGAGAGAGAGAGTGGGTGAGAGAGAGAGACAGACAGACACACAGACAGAGCGAGCGAGCGAGAGAGAGAGAGAGAAGAAGAAGAAGAAGAAGAAGTAGGAGAAAGGAAGAGGAAGGAGATAGAAGGTGTAGACTAGCAAGCTGGTATAGAGTGAGAACGGAAGGCCTGCGCTATTTCCTGCTCACACCCAAGCTCATCGGAAGCACCCTGGAGGAGGAGGAGGAGGCGTCTTGGCATGGGTCGGGCACGTTGTCCACGAGGAGAGCACGTGGCGAGGAGAGGACGTGGACGTGGTGAGCGCGTGGGCCTTGTGAAACGTATTCTCGACCGGTATGGAGGAGAGTTGGGACCGAAACGGGGATGTCCAAGAGTTATGAGGAACTTGGAAGGTTACTGATACGAAGGAGTCTGCCAGGGTAAGAACGGGAGATTTTCTGTGCGAGTCGAGTGCACAGGGTCGCCGCTGGGTGAACGCTTTGCCTGTCGATAAGTGGCTTTACCGCTTGTCTTTCTATGAGTGGCTTTACCGCTTGTCTTTCTATGAGTGGCTTTACCGCTGGACTCGTCTTCCTAAATGAGAAACCACGACTCGAAACACGAAATAAAGGAACCCTAGGGAGAGTCGACGATAGCTGGCAGTTGCGTTTAGGGTCTGAGAGATGGATGACGCACTAATAAGGCCCTCTCACGCTATCATCTTTTCCGTCGATTTTTGCGTTTCCGAATGAATTTTCCGTATGAAGATCGACTGACCTTATCACATCACTAAAATGCAGCAAACATTGTCCTTGTCAACAAATATGGCGTTATCGAAGGGAGGTCCCGGGAATCATACGAACATCCTAATACATATTACGTTATTTTAAAGACATATGATGATGTATATTGTATATACATAATGTTCTAAAATATTAAGTTTACGTTTATATTCACTCATTCTATCTAATTTATCAATAAAAAAAATATTTTAGCTGTATAGATCCTTCGTAACACAAGATCAAGACAGAAATTAGTCCGTTTGCAAACGATACTCACGGAAACTGAGACGGAAACGCAAAAATTGACGGAAAAAGTGCTATAGTGATGGGGCCTGCTAAGTGGGCGGGAGCGGGGCAACCTGCCGCCCACTTAGTGTCTCGAGTACGACACCAAACGGAAAGGAGAATAGACAGAAATGGGCGAAGATTCTTAGTTCTGTCGAAATTTATGTCCAAAGATTCACGATAGATTCCTTATCTAATTATAAAGAACCAACATTTGGATATACCACAAACTGTTCGTGAGTGGCGAAGAACAGTAAATAATGATAATAATGAGTAGATAAATAAATATATAAATGAAAAGCAAGTAAAAGAAAATAAACAAAGTTAACTAACAGACAAAGGACCGCGGTGCCAATAAAAGAAAATGAGTCACGATATTATACAAAGGCAATCATTTCTAAACAAGTGCAACGTGAGACAATAAGAAAATCAAACACAAACTACAATAAATCAAGCAAGAACGTAATTGGGAAAATGAAATGTGTTTAGCAATTACCTTTTGAAAAATCGGAAGATGACAATAAAAAATAACCAGTTAATACGCAGTTCATTACGATTACTTATAGCAAACAAAAAATAAATAAAAAGAAAATAAAAAAGAATATACACTTTTGGGATATATCGAGAAAAATCTCAAGAGGGAATAAAAACAGTAACCAGTAAAGATAGATAGATAAATATGGAAAAAAATAAGAACAAACAACTACAAATAATGTATAAAGAAACTAACAAGAAATGAATAACAGCAAACTAAAATGAAAACCGTAAATAATAAATTTCGACAACAGTTGCATCAACGTTAGTCAGTGAGTGTAGGAGGAAAAAGGTGCTATACGAAGTGACTGCTCTGTGCCGGAGATTTAACACAGGATCACGAACAGCATATAAACAAATGTCTAACATTAGCAAATGAGACAATACGAGACTGTTTATGAAAAGCTTTTTAATAATAACTTTAAGGTGTATGATTTTTTCAATGGAAAAGCGACATGGCAGGTTTCACGTGTAATCTATTTTATTCCTTTTCATCAACGAACAAAAAAATCCTTTTAAGATAACATAGCGGATGATGCGAGTTATTAATGTAAAAGATCACTAGAACATACTGATATGATTTTACACTATACATACATTTCCCGAAAATAAATATACATTTATATGCATTTATATGTTTATTAATACATTTATATGCATTTGTATGTTTATCAATACATTCATATGCATTTATACGTTTATTAATACATTTATATGCATTCTATGTTTATCAATATATTTTATATGCATTTATATGTTTATTAATACATTTATATGCATTTGTATGTTTATCAATACATTTATATGCAATTATACGTTTATTAATACATTTATATGCACGTGTATGTTTATCAATACATTTATATGCATCTATATGTTTCCTGTGTACATTCCAGATTACATTACTTAAAGGAAGGGAAAAGCCAGCGTCACGGCGTGGGTCGAGCGTGATGTGCACGGGGTGAACACGTGGACGAGGGCACAGGCAGAGAGAGAGGGGGAGGGGGGGTGAGAGAGAGAGATGGGGGGGGAGGGGTAGAGAGAGAGTGGGGGAGGGGGAGGGACGGAGAGGGAGGGAGGGAGAGAGAGAGAGCGAGAAGGAGAGGGAGGTGGGGGAGGAAGGAATGGGAGAGAGAGAGATGGAGGGGGAGGGGTAGATATATATATGTGTGTGTGTGTGCATGTGTGTGTGTATGTATGTGCGTGTGTGTGTGTGTGTATGTGTGTGTGTGTATGCATGTATACATATACACGCACATAAATTCGCAGGAGAGGCATGACACACGCAAAGACTGTTCCAAGCCCGAGCAAAGTCGAGATGTCATCCAGCCTTTTCTCCTTTGCACGATTGCCTCCGAAGCTCCCTCCCCCCCCCCCCCCCGTTGCTTCTCGTAAAGACCGACATGTATCATAGAGCGATGAGTGTCTGTGTCTACATCCGTGTGCGCATAGACACGGGTGCGTCTCCGTAACAGCCGCACACGAGCCTCTGTCCGTTGTCGCGCTTGGAATATAACCGATATTGGGAAAACGAATTTGCATAATCAATTAATATTGCTCTTTTTGGGATTTCTATCAGGTTTTATCGGGAAATAAAGAGGATTCATCATGGAGGCAACAAAACAGGCTATAAGATCATCTGTGCGGAATTTGAAGGCAATTTGGGCTTTGGCGAGAAAGGACTTTCACCGTGTATATATATATATATATATATATATATATATATATATATATATATATATATATATATATATACACACACACACACACACACGCACGTGTATATATATATGTATATATATATATATATATATATATATATATATATATATATATATATATATATATATATATATATATATATATGTATATATATATATATATATATATATATATATATATATATATATATATATATATGTATATATATATACACACACACACACACAGGCACGTATATATATATATATATATATATATATATGTATATCTATATCTATATCTATATTTATCTATCTATCTGTCTATCTATCTATCTATCTATCTATCTATCTATCTATCTATCTATCTATCTATATATATATATATATATATATATATATATATATATATATATATATATATATATATACACATATGTGTGTTTATGTGTGAGTAACCATAATAGACACCCTCGTCCTATCTACCGCAATAGTATGAGTCATGTGTACACGTAGAATTGATTTTCTTTGCATTAGATAAATGATGTATCTAATGAATAAATGATTAATAGTTCAGAACCTTTACAGAACCATATGCAAAATTACTGATAAAAACATATGGGTTTCGTAAACACAATGGGAAGTGCTCATGCTGAAAATTATATGCTAAACTTCATCATTATTAGCGATGCCTCACTTACTTATGCTGACTAACTTCTTCAAGACCGTTTTATACATTTTGATCATAATCTCTCAGCTGCGAGAGTGCAGAACAAGAAAAAAGAACATTCTATTTTTTGCGACACTCCCAACATAAAACAACGCATAGAAAAAAACAAAGAAAATAAATCTTTTTTTATCCTAAGACGTGTCATCTTCAACCTATGTACTATTTTTTTTATCCCGCCTGTCTCTTCCATTCTGCAGTACATTTGAAGATTACCTCCCGCAGCTGAAGCACACTTTCATGTAGATCTGCCTCATGTATATGTTGATTGTGTATGGTACAAAGAGACGTTCATTCCGACAATGTGGCTTTGATATCGAATTTTATAAGATATCCAAGTCCCTCGGGATTATTTTCTGTTAGATCTACTTTCCGTAAAGCTTCTGGGTTGCGAAAATGCTTTGTGCCAGCGCCCTCTTAGGTAGAACCTCGAGGAAAATTATCAGGTCTGGAATACTGGGGATTTTTCTATCCTTTTTTGTCGAAATTTCAAAGACAACGTGTAGGTATCTCTCTCTCTTCCTCTCTCTCTCTCTCTTTGTTTTCTTTTTCTGTGCCTTTGCTTTGTGTTCTTTTTACTTATTCTTTACAGTTTTGTTTTCACGCTTCTTACATGTTCTGACATTTACAAAAAGAGTAAATGTTTTCCTTTGGGAGCACTTATGGTGATGGCAGCATTCTGAAATGAGCTGAAAAAGTATCTGCATTTAAAAAATAGCTGTGTAATATCCTCTCTCTCTCTCTCTCTCTCTCTCTCTCTCTCTCTCTCTCTCTCTCTCTCTCTCTCTCTCTCTCTCTCTCTCTCTCTCTCTCTCTCTCTCTCTCTCTCTCTCTCTCTCTCTTCTCTCTCTCCTTCCTCCCTCCTTCCTCCCTCCTTTCTCCCTCCTTCCTCCCGCCTTTCTCACTCCTTCCTCCCTCCTTCCTCCCTCCTTCCTCCCGCCTCTCTCCCTCCTTCCTCCCTCCTTCCTCCCTCCTTCCTCCCCCCTTCTTCCCTCCTTCCCTAGCTCCCCCCCCCCTGCCTTTCCAATAAAGGAGAATTCATATACAAACAGAAAGTACTTAGTTATAATCCTCCAATGCCTTGATATTGCAGTGCAGGTTCTCACCCAGCTTCATTTAGGGCCTGAGTGGTAGTTCGTGTATTAGAACTTCTCACTTATTTCAGCAACAACAACGTTTGTTATGACGGAAAACATTATCGGTATGTTAATGAAGATTACTGTATGGCATATCATAACTAATAATAACGGTGAAGATGATAAGGGTGATAGTCACAGTGATGATAACGAATGCAAAAGTAACAAGACTAACAAAGCTATTATAAACCACTATAACAGCAATCATAAAGACATCGATAGATAGATTTTGAAAGATTTTGTCTATTCAAGTGATGATTTTATTATCCAGCATTTTTTCCTGTTCTTATTTTTCTTCTTTTTTTAAACGACTTATATAACTGTCTTGGGAAGAATCATCCTTTTCTTTGTTAAATATACAAGGAGATATTCATAAGAGTATCATGGTAAGAGGTTATCGAATGACCACTTGTACAAATGTAATATGTAATCATTATATAAGCGTGTGTACTGTGAAGCTTTTGTGCGCTCGACAATAGGTGGGTAAAGAGTATGATCTAGCTCAATTGTGATGTATATAATCTCTATCTATCTATCTATCTATCTCTTTCTCTCTCCCTTTCTCTGTCTATATCTTTCTCTCTCTCTCTCCCTCTCTCTCTCTCTTTCTTTCTCTCTATCTCTCTCTTTCTCTCTCTCTCTCTCTCTCTCTCTCTCTCTCTCTCTCTCTCTCTCTCCGTCTCTCTCTCTCTCTCTCTCTCTCTCTCTCTCTCTCTCTCTCTCTCTCTCTCTCTCTCTCTCTCTTTCTCTCTTTCTCTCTCTCTCTTTCTATCTATCTCTTTCTCTCTCCCTTTCTCTGTCTATCTCTTTCTCTCTCTCTCTCTCTCTCCCCCCCTCTCTCTCTCTCTCTTTATCTTTATCTATCTGTTTATCTCTGTCTATCCGAGTGTTTTTCTTCTTCTTCGTCTTCTTTTCGTCTTTATTCTCGGAGAATGAAGGAAAAGAAGGGAACCGGAACAAAATATACACAAAGGTAAACATCCCTCCTTCCCCCTCCCTTCCCCTCCCCTTCCCTTCCTCTTCTTTAGCCACGCCAGGATGAGAGGTCAGGGTGAGGTTGGACCCTTGGGGACCAGTCAGGGATAAGCTGGTGTTTAATTGATTGACTAATTATCGCTAGGGAGAGAGAGAGGGGGGGGGAGGGATAGAGAAGGAGGGAATGAGGGTGAGAGGGGAGAGGAGGGAGGCAGAGAGAGAGGGGGGAGCGGGAGAGAGGGAGGGAGGGAGAGACAGAGAGAGAGAGAGAGAGAGAGAGAGAGAGAGGGAGGGAGGCACAGAGAGAGGGGAGCGGGAGAGGGAGTAGCGGGGGAGAGAGAGAGAGAGAGAGAGAGAGAGAGAGAGAGAGAGAGAGAGAGAGAGAGAGAGAGAGAGAGAGAGAGAGAGAGAGAGAGAGAGAGAGAGAGAGAGAGAGAGAGAGAGAGAGAGAGAGAGAGAGAGAGAGAGAGAGAGAGAGAGAGAGAGAGAGAGAGAGAGAGAGAGAGAGAGAGAGAGAGAGAGAGAGAGAGAGACCGAGTGTGAGAGAGAGGGAGAGAGAGAGAGCCTGTGTCTGTGTGTGAGAGAGAGAGAGCCTGTGTGTGTGTGAAGAGAGAGAGAGAGAGAGAGAGAGAGAGAGAGAGAGAGAGAGAGAGAGAGAGAGAGAGAGAGAGAGAGAGAGAGAGAGAGAGAGAGAGAGAGAGAGAGAGAGAGAGAGAGAGAGAGAGAGAGAGAAGAGAGAGAGAGAGAGAGAGAGAGCCTTGTGTGTGTGTGAGATGAGAGAGAGCCTGTGTGTGTGTGTGAGAGAGAGAGAGAGAGAGAGAGAGAGAGAGAGAGAGAGAGAGAGAGAGAGAGAGAGAGAGAGAGAGAGAGGGAGAGAGAGAGAGAGCCTGTGTGTGTGTGTGTGTGAGAGAGAGAGAGAGAGCCTGTGTGTGAGAGAGAGAGAGAGAGAGCGAGAGAGAGAGAGACTTTTTAGAACGAGGGAATGGTATCCTTCAGATGTGATTCTATCTTCAAAAGGAGCAATGAGAAGAGTTCCTGGAATCGTTGAAATTCTGGAGGAAATTATTCATGGGAGATTTAGGTCATGGCGGGATAAGAAGGGTCAAACAAGAATCATAACAAGCGTTTGTCTACCTTTATCTATCTGTCTCTGCCTCTATTTATCTGTCTCTTCCTCCATTTATCCGCCTCTTCCTCCCTCTCTGTTTGTCTTATATATCCAAGTCTGATCGTAGAAGCTTAGCAATTAATGATAGCTAAATATAGAGATAATGGGACATGTAAATGAAAGGAAGAAAAACCATTGGCATATATATATATATATATATATATATATATATATATATATATATATATATATATATATATATATATATATATGGTTATAAATATATATACATATGTTTATATAAATGCCAATGGTTCATTTAAAAAACATTGGTATACACACACACACACACACACACACAGATATATATATATATATATATATATATATATATATATATATATATATATATATATATATATATATATATATATATATACATACATATGTATATATATATATATATATATATATATATATATATATATATATATATATATATATATATATGTATATAAGTATATATGTATATATGTATATATATATATATATATACATACACATACATATATATGTATATATATGTGTGTGTGTTTTTGTGTGTGTGTGTGTGTATGTGTGTCTGTGTGTGTGTGTGTGACTCTTACTTATGTTACATGAAAATAAGGAAACCAACTCTATACAGGACCATGATATTTTCGCCTTATGACCCACATACTCCAACCCACAAACTCGACTCCGGCTGACAGCAGGAAGGGCCTCCGGGAGGGCGCGGGCGTCGGTGCTTTAGTCGAGGAGCCAGAAGGGCGCCGCCCTCGCCCAGAACGAGGGAGCGCCGCCAGGAAACCTCGTCGTTTTATCTGAAAGGGAGCAAAAAAAAAAAAAAAGACTCCGCCATGTCTATTACTCCTTTTGTTCTCTTCTCGGTTTGTTTCTGCGTCTGTTTTCTTTCGTTTCGGTTTTTGTTCTCTTTCTTATTCTCTTTCGGTTTCTCTTTTTTCAAGTTTTTTTCTCGCTAGTTATCTTTCTGTCTCAGTCTCGGTCTCTTTTATTTCCCTTTCACTGGCTCTTTCTCTCTCTGTGTCTCTTTATCTCTCTACATATATATTTATCTATCTATCTATTTATATCTCTCTCTTCTCTCTCTCCTTTCTCTCTCTACCTCCTCCTTTTCTCTTACCGTCAGCCCCCTGTCTCTTTCCCTCTCTCTTTCTCTCTCCTCCTCGTCTCCTCTCTCCTCACCTCCCACTCTATCTATCCATTCATCTTCTCTTACTTCTTTCCGTTCTTCTCCTCCGTATTCTCTCCTTTCACCTCCCTTTCTATCTCCAGCATTATCGTCCTTATTCACATTAATTATCCATTTCTCTTCCTGTCCAGTTTCGCTTCTCTCTTTCTTTCGCTCTTTCTCTCCTCCTTTCCTTCTTCCTCTCTGTCTCTCTTACTCTCCTTCGTCTTCCCGTTACACTTCTCTTTTTCTTCTGTTCTCCATCTCCATCTTCCCAGTCCTCATTCTCTCCCCTTCCCCACCTCATTTTATTTTCGTCTTCTTCTCCCCTTTTCCTTCTATTTCCCCTCGTTCTCACTCCATCTCTCTTTTCTCTCTCCATTCTCTTCCTCTTTCTCTCCTCTATCAATGGTCCCCACTATCTCTCCCTCTCTCCCTCCATTCTTCCCTCCTTCTCCTCTTTCCTCTCTCTCCTCCCCTCTTCCTTCACCTCCCTCTCCTTCCTCCATTCATCTCCTTATCCCCTATTCCCTCTCACATTTTTCCATCACTCCCTTTCTCTCTCTCTGTCTATCTGTCTATCTATCTATCTATCTATCTATCTATCTCTGTATCTCTATCTCTATCTCTCTCTCTCTCTCTCTCTCTCTCTCTCTCTCTCTCTCTCTCTCTCTCTCTCTCTCTCTCTCTCTCTCTCTCTCTCTCTATCTATCTCTCTCTCTATCTATCTATCTATCCATCTATCTACCCATCTATCTATCTCTCCATCTATCTATCTCTCCATCTATCTACCCATCTATCTCTCTCTCCATCTATCTACCAATCTATCTACCCATCTATCTATCTCTCCATCTATCTACCCATCTATCTATCTATCTATCTCTCTATCTATCTACCCATCTATCTCTCTATCTATCTACCTATCTATCTATCTCTCCATCTATCCATCTATCTGTCTATCTATCTCTCTTTCTCTCTCTCTCTCTCTCTCTCTCTCTCTCTCTCTCTCTCTCTCTCTCTCTCTCTCTCTCTCTCTCTCTCTCTCTCTCTCTCTCTCTCTCTCTCTCTCTCCCTCCCTCCCTCCTCCCCCTCCTCTCCCTCCCTCCTCCCCCCCTCCCTCCTTTCCTCCCTCCTCCCTCCCCTCCCTCCTCCCCCTCCTCTCCCTCCCTCCTCTCCCTCCCTCCTCTCCCCTCCCTCCCTCTCTCTCTCTCTC
>NC_091574.1:28764514-28767014 GCF_042767895.1 Penaeus vannamei | reverse complement strand
AAAGATTAAATATGTCATGGTGTTGCCGGTTCAAAGAGTCAAGGAAGGTGGTGACAGTTCCCATTCTATGTATTGGCACTACGAAGAAAAATGGACCAACTAAATCTAGATTACACCGTTTGCCCCACCTCTAGTTTCAGAACATGTTACTGACACGTTTCGAAAGCGAAGGAATTTAACGAATCAAAACACCTGATTTCTCTATCCAATTTAAAAGTCCCTGTGTAAGTTCCAAAAGCTTTCTTGCCAATCATAGCTACAAGATTATAAAAAAATGAATGAATAAATAAAAGATAATAAAAAAAAAACTTTAAATAAATAAATAAATAAACTTTGGCACCTTCCCTACCAACTTTCCAAAAAAATGAATGGATAAATAAAAGATAATAAAAAACTTTAGATAAATAAATAAACCTTGGCACCTTCCCTACTAACTTTCCATTCATTAATTTACTTCGTTCATTCACGGCGAGTTTATGACGTCAACACCTTCGCATTCTCAGGGCTCTCGGTGGCATTGCTCGGAAATCACAGGTGGGAAATGAGGTGTGCAAAGTGGGATAAAGACCCTTGCGTTGATTGCAGGAAGCCAGGTGCAATAATCGTTCGTGATGCCTTTCTCTCTTTCTGTTTTTCTCTTCTTCTTTTTCTTTTTTATTCTTTATTCCCTCTTGATGCCTTTCTCTCTTTCTGTTTTTTCTCTTTTTTTATTTTTTATTCTTTATTCCTTTGTGATAGCTTTCTCTCTTTCTTTGTTTTTTTTCCTTTTTCATTTTTTTATTCTTTATTCCCTCGTGATGCCTTTCTCTCTTTTCGTTTTTCCCCTTTTTTGTTTTTTATTCCTTATTCCCTAGTGATGCCTTTCTCTCTTTCTGTTTTTTCCTTTTTTAATTTTTTTATTCTTTATTCCTCTTTTTAATCGTTCATCATGTATTGCATACCATTTCTACGTGTGTTTATGTGTATGTGTGTATGGATAAACAGATACACTGATAGATAGATAGATAGATTGAAGATAGACAGATAGACAAACAGTTTGAAAGGCAGAGAGACAAAAAGACAGACAGATAAATACATAGGCAAATAGGTGGAGGCATGGATGGATGGATATAGACATAGATATAGATTTGATATAGCTATATATGTGCGTGTGTGTGTGTGTGTGTGTGTATGTAATGTATATATACATATAAATATACACATATACATATACATATGTATTTATTCATTTATAAATATATATATATATATATATATATATATATATATATATATATATATATATATATATATATATATATATATATATATATATATATACATATATATATATATACATCTTTATTGTAATCCTTAGTTCCATTTGCCATAAAATAAAGAACACAATACTAGCTGCACATGATCAAAGATAAAAAATAAAAAACGAAAATCCAGCCCAAACTACACGAAGAAAAAATGTCCAAACAAGGAGGTACAGCTGCGATATTAGAGAGTACGAAATAAAAAAAAAACAATTATTGTTTTGTTTGTTTTTTTTGCTTGTTTTTTCTTTATCTTTCTTTTTTCGCTCAAAGGATAACAGCTCAAAATGCGTGCCCGTAGCATTTGTTATAGAATGTAAGACAATTTCCCTTGATGAACTAAATCAGAAACGAAGATAGTCGAAAAGAGAGAGAATTCCATAAGATTTGTGATTTTGAACTGAGAAATACCGATTGATAAGGTCTTTCTTCTCGGATTAAAGTGTCTTGTAGTTGAATAAGGTTGTGGGTAATCCTATTTATCTGTGGAAGGAGATAAAAAGGAAATGGAAATGATAATCAGATTCATTACCATTACAGTAAGGATAATGGGGACACTAGTATTAGTTATGATGATAAATAAACACAAAAAATATATGTTAGCAATAGTCACAGTAACATAACAGTAATGATAGCAATACTGATAACAGTAGTCATAATAATGATGATAACTAATAATAGCAATAATGAAAATGATAATGGTAATGATCATTATTAATGATCATTATTAGTATGAAGATAAGCTACTACCGTAGCTTATCATTATCAGTATTGATATTATTGTCTTCATTACTGTTATAATTGTTATTATTATCATTATCATTATTGTTATCCTTATCCTTATCATTATCAATTGATGTTTTTCTGTTTTTAAAGAATCCTTTTTTTTTTTATAGATATGTAGATATGTCTTTTCCGTCAGATATTTAGATTAGATGTTAAATCCATTTCCTTGCTGTGAAGTTGAGGTGTTTCACTTCCGGGTGGAAGTCTGAATTACGTGTATACTGACTGTCCCGGATCTTACTCTTTGTCTGTTTGTTTGTTTGTCTGTTTGTCTGTCTCTCTCTCTCTCTCTCTCTCTCTCTCTCTCTCTCTCTCTCTCTCTCGCTATCTATCTATCTCCCTTTCTCTCTCTATCTATCTATCTATCACCCTCTCTCTCTCTCTCTCTGTGTCTCTCTTTCTCTCTCTCTCTC
>NC_091574.1:28757014-28759514 GCF_042767895.1 Penaeus vannamei | reverse complement strand
AGGAAGCTACATCAAAAAATGTATATAAATTGTGTCTCTACATATAGATAGACGGACAGATAATAGATAGATAGGCGGACAGATACACAGACTGACAGATAGATGAATGGATGGACTAAAAGATAGAGAGATAGATGGCTAGAAAAATTGATTGATAGATGCATAGATAGATTAGATAGATAAACAGCCAGACAGGCAGGCAGACAGACAAACAGAGAGGCAGCCAGACAGACAAACATTCAGAATGACAGACAGACAAACAGAGAGGCAGCCAGACAGACAAACATTCAGAATGACAGACAGACAAACAAACAAAACTAACAAGTAGCAGACAAAACACAATACGTCACTACAAAACCATACAACTACAAAAGGACTCAGACAATCCTCGTACGAAACGGAATTGTGATGATAATATCTCCGTCTGTCGGTTTGTCTGTATCGCTCTGCCAGCCGACCGCCTATGTTGCCAAGCCACCTTTTATATTGTTTTCTTTTCTTTCTTTCTTTTTGTGTGTGTGTGTGCGTGCGTGTGTGTGTGTGTGTGTGTGCGTGTGTGTGTGTGTGTGTGTGTGTGTGTGTGTGTGTGTGTGTGTGTGTGTGTGTGTGTGTGTGTGTGTGTGTGTGTGTGGTTGTATGTGTGTGTGTGTGCGTGTGTGTGTCTTATGGATATGTAATCATTATATGGTTGATAAGATTTTTGTATTAATAAGTTCTTGATTCCGAATGATGGTGAAATCATGTGAAAGTGTGATGATAACCTGTCATTCTCATTATCGAGTTTATCATTATTGTTCATCCGCATCACTTGTATTATTTTAACGAAAATAGACTCTATAATCTATTAACATACTAACCATAATTGATTCCCAGAAGAGTTTATCATCATCTCCATTTCCTCATTTTTCTTATTCTTTCCTCCTTTTTCTTATTCTTTCCTTCTTTCTTTCTTATTCTATGAACTGCACTCGCCTATTGACAAACCCACAATATCCATCACAAGGCCAGGCCAAGGTGAAGTCTCTCCTCGTGACCTTGACCTGTGTGTGTGCGTGTGTGTGGGTTGGTAGGTGTGTGTGTGTGTGTGTGTGTGTGTGTCCGTGTATGTGCGTGTGTGTGTGTGTGTGTGTGTGTGCGTGTGTGTGTGTGTACGTGTGTGTGTGTGTGTGTATGTGTGTGTGTGTGTGTGTGTGTGTGTGTGTGTGTGTGTGTGTGTGTGTGTGTGTGTGTGTGTGTGTGTGTGTGTGTGTGTGTGTGGATTGGTAGGTGTGTATGTGCGTGTGTACGTGTGTGCGTGTGTATGTGTGTGCATGCGTCCGTGAATGTATTTCAAGGAAGATACCAAAACTCGAACATATAAATAACACTTATACTTACACTCCACACAAGATACATGAATACGGACCTGACATACAGCAATACCGGCAAAGGAAAGACACAATACAGTACAGGCCCTGATGTGCAGCCTCTACATGGACCCAAAGCGTCGCATGATATTCGAATCAACATTTTCCTTCCGATCTATTAGTCTCTGTGACCCAGTTAGATCACTTACATAACCGCCTCTTGCTCGCTCAATGAAGGCACTTAACACTTTAAACTTCGGGTCCTCAGTCAGGCTCAATATAGCCTACTTGGAAGGTGGCAGGTAACTCATTATTACTGCTATTATCATCATTATTATTGTTATCACTGTTATTATCATCATGATTATCATTATCCATGTCATTATTATTGATATGATTATCATTATTACTACTATTGTTGTTATCATTATTGTTATCATTATCATTGGTAGTAGTGGTGCTATTTTATTACTTTTATCATTACTATTATCATCAATATCATCCTTATTACTATTGTTATTATCCTCACTATTATTATTATCATTATCATTACTATCATTATCATTATTATTATTATCATTATTATTATCATTATTATTATTGTTATCATTATTATTATTAATATTATTATCATTATTATCATTATTATTACTATCATTGTTATTATTATTATTATTATTATTATTATTATTATTATTATTATTTTTATTATTATTATTATTATTATTACTATCATTATTATCATTATCATTACTATCATTGTTATTATCATTATTATTATTATTATTATTATTATTATTATTATTATTATTATTATCATTACTGTTATTACCATTATTATCATATTATTAACATAATCGTTTTCATCATCTTCTATTATTACCATTATCATCATTATCCCTATTTTATTATCATTGCCAATTATATTCATCATTGCTGCTGTTGTTGTTATTCTTGTAATTAACTTCATTTTTTTTTTCATTACTGTTATCATTATCATCATTATCATTATCATTAGTAGTAGCATTACCATTATCATTATGATCATTATTATTGTTGTTATTCATATAATTATCAAGTTTTGTTGTTTTTATTATTATTATTACAATCATTATTATTATCATTATCATCACTGTTATCATAATTATCGTTAT
>NC_091574.1:28749514-28752014 GCF_042767895.1 Penaeus vannamei | reverse complement strand
AGAGCTCCAAAGGACTCGCTAATCCAAAGAATCCTAAAGTTCCTAATGGCTTCTCTCCCTGGACCAGTGCCTCATGTGCCGCTGCTAGGATTTCTGGTAGCTCATCGTGGATAACCGAGTCATTACCATAATCCAGCCAATTTTCCCGGGACGCGACTATTCTCCTTCCTGCCCAGAATATAGTCCCACACGACCATCACGACACGACTTGATATATAAGAACAACTCGATATAACATTTCCTGCTGATGAGAAGGACGAGAATCCGTCGATGGCTGAGACCAAACCAATCCCGATTCTTTACTCTAATTTCCAACAATGATTAACAAGACATAAAAAAAACAATAACAACAACAGAATAAAATAGGTCAAGTATCTAACAAAGAGCTCTGAATTACAGGCTCGTCTATCCCTTTAAACTTCCCAGACAGGGAATGGACGAAACTATTCTCCAGCTGAGAAGAAAAGCTCAACTCTTTCGGGCAGTCGACAGCTCACCATGCAAGCCACGGATCTCGACTCTCTCTCCCTTCCTTAAGAATTCGGACCGAGGAAGACGCCGGCTCAGGAGTTTCTTATTACTAGTATTGTTAGGAGGATAACTGGTAATCATTATCAGCATCCTCATGATCACTGTTATTGTTATCACTGTGTTAGTATATTTCATATTATTATTATTATTATTATTATTATTATTATCATTATCACCATCCTCGTCATTATTATCATTGTTATCATTATTATCATTATTATTGTTATTACTGTTATCATCATTACTATCGTTGTTGTTGCTATTGTTGTTGGTAGTGTTGTTATTATCATCATAATCAATTTATCATCATGACTGTCATTATTATCGTTATTGATGATATTACCATTCTTGTTATCCCTATTATCAGTATAATAATTATGATTATTATCATTGTCGTTATTGCTGTTGTTGTTACCATCATCATTAAGCATCATTATCATTATTATTGTTAATGATAACAACAATGATATTATCAGTGACGCTAATAATAGTAACAACAATAATTATACTAATAATGATAATATAAATAATAATGGTAACAACAACTATAATAAAGATAATAATAATAATCATGATAACGATAACAATCGTTATAATGATGATGATGATAACAATAATAATGATGAAAACAATGATACCGATCATATTCATACCACACGCAGACACGTATATGTGCACATATTTATGTACACCTGTATTTTTCGTTTCTATGTGTACGTTTCTGCGAATATGAAAACGCTGGAGTTGCTTTATATGTTGATAGATTTGCCTTTTGAACAAAAAAAAAGTAAAAAGAAGAAGAAAAAGAAGGAAGAAATTCGCATCAACAACTTAATTAAGCCTCCCTTCTCTGATTTCGTCAACAGCGCTGACGTCATCGGAAGAGGGTGGCAACACCGCCCTCGAGACGGAGCGAGGAAGCGCCTCTGCAGACGGTGTCCTTTTGCTTCAGGATGCTGGAGGATAATGTTCGGACGGGCGACGTGGAGGCAAATGTGGTCAATGCAGATTTTTTTTTGTTCTATGAAATGTGCGGAATCGATACATATACACACGCAAATGTGTGTGTGTGTGTGTGTGTGTGTCTATATATATATATATATATATATATATATATATATATATATATATATATATATATATATATATATATATATATATATATATATATATATATAATACACGCACAAATGTGTGTCTGTATCAAAGACACATTCCCTTTACAAGATACTACGAGTATAGTACTCTGCCCACGAATGCCTTCTGTCCCACACAGCGGTCAGGTGGCTATCAAGAGGCCAAGTGTCGTCGAGAGTACATGGACTGAGACAGGAAATACTAGTTTCCTTCACTCTTGAGAGAAGACCTGAATTTTGTGCCTACTGGCTGATGAAATTTGGAGCGCAAAGTTATGCTGCTACCTGGCGGATATATTTGAGCATCTAAACAAGGTTCTAATATGCAAGTGAAAAAAGAAAATATCAACATCATCTGATAAAGGCCTTGCTGGGAAAAATAAGGCTTTGGAAAGACAGAATGAGTGATGGCAATGCCGAGATGTTTCCAAAGACTGACACTAAATATACAGACATCAGTCCACTCGTACAGGAGCACTTCGGAATTCTAGAAAGGAACATTGCAAAATATTTTCCTAATATATCTGCTGATCAGTATGATTGGGTAAGAAAAATCCTTTCGTACATGATCCCTCAAGCAAGCAACAACTTAATATTCTTGAAGAAGAGGAACTAATTAACATCCGTAATGAGGACACGCCAAAACTGGAGTGCTTGGTTATGTCACTAGAAAGCTTTTGGATTAATACTGAAAAGGAACTCCCTCACTTAGCCCTAAAAGCCCAGAAAATATTACTGCAGTTCTCGACCTCATATCTGTGTGAACTAGGATTCTCAACACTCACAGACATCAAAACTGAGATGAGGTTTAGATTATTGGGTGTTGAAGAGGA
>NC_091574.1:28737014-28739514 GCF_042767895.1 Penaeus vannamei | reverse complement strand
TTCCTCCACTTCCCCCCTCCCTTTGTCGGCTGTCTCGCTCCGACTTCACTGGAGCTCACTTCACCCTTGCTGCATTCCCCAAGATCGTGAGTCACGGGGGGTGGGAGGGAAGTGGGGGAGGGAGGGGGGGACGGATGGAGGAAGGGAGGGAGGGAGGCAGGGAGCAACGGATGGAGGCAGGGAGGAAGGGAGGTAGGGAGGGAGGAAGGAAGGGAGGGAGGGAGGAGGGAGGATGGAGGAAGGAAGACAGGGAGTTAGGGAGGAAGGGAGGGAGGGACGGGTGGAGGAAGGGAGTTAGGGAGGATTGAAGAAGGGAGGGAGGATGGAGGAAGGAAGGGAGGGAGGGAGGATTTAAGAAGGAAGGGAAAGAGGAAGAATAGAGGAAGGGACGGGTGGAGGAAGGGGAGGAAGGTACGACTGGAAGAAGAATGGAGGAGGGGGAGAATTGGGAGGGCTAGGGGAGGCGGGGGGAGTAGGGAGAAGAGGGAGAGACAGAGGAGGTGGGGGGAACGGATGGAGATGAGGTAGATAATAGGAAGGAGGGAAGTTAAAAAAAAAAAAACGAGGATGAGAGTGATTGAGGAAGGAAGAGAAGGGTGGAAGGTAAAGGGGAGGGAAAGAGGAGAGTGTGTTGAGAGAGAGAGAGGGAGGGGGAAGAAAGAAAGAAAGAGAGAGAGAGAGAGAAGCAGAAAGGGAGAGATGGAGTGGGGCATAGAGAGAGAGAGAGGGGGGGAGAGAGAGAGAGCGAGCGAGAGCGAGCAGCGAGCGAGAGAGAGAGAGAGAGAGAGAGAGAGAGAGAGAGAGAGAGAGAGAGAGAGAGAGAGAGAGAGAGAGAGAGAGAGAGAGAGAGAGAGAGAGAGAGAGAGAGAGAGAGAGAGAGAGAGAGAGCGAGAGAGAGAGAGAGAGAGAGAGAGAGAGGGAAAGGCACACACACACACACAGAGACTGCTGTTAAGGACGAGACTCGACTAAACAGAATGAAATTGAAAGAAAAATTGCTTAGATAAACGTTGGGCTTTTAAGTTATGATTAGATTTGGTCACGAACGTCATGTCGAAAAGAAGCTAAAAAATGAAACTTTTTATAAAGATTATCGTCAGACAACTCCCTTTCATAAATATTATATAACAATAGTCTCATAAAATGACCCAACAGGATGAAAAAGTGATACGTTTTTATGTGCGCGAGCGTGCGTCTATGCATGTGTGTGTGTATCTATATGTATGCACACACACACATACATCTATCTATCTATCTATCTCTATATCTATATCTATATCTATATCTATCTATCTATCTATATACACACACACACACACACACACACACACACACACACACATATATATATATATATATATATATATATATATATATATATATATATATATATATATATATATATATATATATATATATATATATATATATGTATATGTGTGTGTGTGATATATCTATATATATATTTATAAATATATGTGTGTGTGTGTGTGTGGGCGTAAATCGGTGCATGTGTGTGTGTGTGTGTGTGTGTGTGTGTGTGTGTGTGTGTGTGTGGATATATGTATATATCGGTGTATGTGTGTGTGTGTGTGTGTACGTATACATTTATATCATGTATATACATATATGTACATATGTTGGTGCGTGTGTCTGTGTATGTGTTATATATATATATAGATTGATATAGATATATCTGTGTGTGCAAATAAATAAATAGATAAATGATATATATGTGTGTGTGTTTGTGTGTACTTATTTATATTTATATCTATATCACTATCAACCTATCTTTATATTTATATATATATATATATATATATATATATATATATATATATATATATATATATATATATGCATGTATATGCAAGAAATTTTTCATATACCAATATAAATATATTCTTACTGAATTTCTGTTGCCAATATGTGGAAGAAATTATCAAAATACTAATTAGTACACACATTTCAAAATATCGATCCTACCAAATTACCCTGAAACTTAATCAACATTACATATCTCCGTTAGTGCCGCCACCACCCGGATTTTGGAATTAAAAGAAATCCCGAGAAAACCCAATTTTGACTTACATAATTTTAATTTGAGTAGCATGACTTAACGGTTTTAAAGATCGTGAGTGGATTGGATCTATTCCTCTGTTGAGTGTGTGTCAAATATACAATGGACATAGAAACAGTCTTAACCAATAACTTTTTATTCTCTGAACAAATGAATAACTGGCATACCATAAAGTAAGCCTTATCAATACACATTATAATAAAAATGTGCAATATAATTTCCTACAAACTTATTTAGATTCTAAGGTAAACTTCATTACACCCTCCCTTTGTCTACTAATTATAAATAATTAATCATTATTACAAACATCTTTCCACTGTTTACTTTGACATTAAGTTAATCAAGTCTTTCCTTTTCGCATTCATAATTTCCTTTGCTTACGCTTTACTTCATACAATACATTCTCAATCTATTCTTTGA
>NC_091574.1:28729514-28732014 GCF_042767895.1 Penaeus vannamei | reverse complement strand
GGGCCGGTGCCAACTTGAGTGCAACCTGTCCTGGCACGGTATGGGAACTAGGTACTTGGGGGGGGGGTTGCAGTGGGCGCCAGGAAGAGGAGGAGGAAGAGCAGGTGAAGGAGAAAGAGGAGTAAGAGGAGGGGGTGAAGAAGGGTGAGAAGGAGGAGGAGGAAGAAGGGGGGATAGGAGGAGAGGTAATGGGAGAAGGAGGAGGAGGAGGAAAAAAGAAGAAAAAGAAAAAAAGGAGGGGGAGGACGAGGAAATGTGAGAAGGGAAAAGAAAAATATAAGGTAAAAAGAGGAAAGCTAAATGGTAGGTAGAGAGAGCCATTTAAAAAGTGTGAGGATGAGGAAGAGGTAAAATCAGATAAAGATAGAATTAGAATAAAAGAGGAGAAGAAAAAGACAGGAAGAAATATTCAAAGATAGAAGAGAGGCAGAGCAGGAATGATAATGAAAGGAGAAGAAAAAGACAGGAAGAAATATTCAAAGATAGAAGAGAGGCAGAGGAGGAATAATAATGAAAAAAAAACTGAAGAAAGCAAATGGAAAGAAAGACATTCAAAGAGACAGAGAGAGAGTGATAAAGAAGGTCCACAAAGAATATATAAGAATATAAGAATACCTCACCCGATGCGATGATGATGAATAGGATCGTAACTTACGGCAAGAGAATATTGCAATAGAAGTCCCTCGACCAAAAAAAAAGAGAGAAAAAAAGATAGAAAGAAAAAATAGTTTAAAAATATAAGACGATTTATTCTTATGGCAAGAAAATATTGCAAAAGAAGTTTCTCGATAAAAAAGAAAGAAAAAAAAGATAGTTTTAAAAATAAGGATTTATTCTTATGACAAGAGAATATTGCAATACAAGTTCCTCGATAAAAAAAGAAAAAAAAATAGTTTTAAAAATATGACGCTTTATTCTTACTGCAAGGGATGTTCTCTCCCGAAATTTCTCTCTCTCTCTTTCTTTTTCGGTTGTCATCAGCTAGCGACAGTTTTATTTCAGCCGGAGATCCGAAATTTCCGATGTGGAAGAGGGAGGGAAGGAGGATCTAGCCGCGATGGAGAAGAAGAGAAAGGGGGGGGAGGGAGATAGATAGAAGGGCAGACAGCGAGAAGGAGAGAGGGAGGGAAGGAGGGAAAGAGAGAGAGAGGGAGAAGGGGGGGAGGAAGACGTGAGAGAGAGAGAGAGAGAGAGAGCCCGAAGTTGATATAGAGAAAGAGATACACATATGTTTAGAGAGAGATGTTTAGAGAGAGAGAGAGATGCTTAGAGAGAGAGATAAGAGCGCTAAGTTGATAGAGATAGAGAGAGAGAGGAAGAGATACACATATGTTTAAAGAGAGCTGGGAGAGACAGAGAGAGAGAGAATGAAAGACAGGAAGAAAGGAGGGGGAAATGAACACCGCATACACTCACCACCCACGGAATGCTCACCTCGTTACTCCCTCTCCGGACCTGAGGGAGCAGAGGCTAATATCGATAATGAATGTCACAATAAATGTCAGTCCTAAGTCCTTTCGGCGAACCGGTACCTGGAATTCTCCAAAGGCCAACATGGACCATTCCTGATTCCCACTTTTTCAGTTGACAACCAGAGACTATTGTCTTTGTCTGTTCATATATTTTGCCTTTCATTTCACTTATTTATCTCTCTATCTATTTTCCTATATATACTTTTCTTCTCTCTCCATCTATCATAATCTTACCTGGAATTCTACAAAGGGTAACATGGACCATTCCTGATTCCCACTTTTTCAGTTGACAACCAGAGACTATTGTCTTTGTCTGTTCATATATTTTTCCTTTCATTTCACTTATTTATCTCTCTATCTATTTTCCTATATATACTTTTCTTCTCTCTACATCTATCATAATCTTTCCTGGAATTCTCTAAAGGCCAGCATGGATCATTCCTGATTCCTACTTTTTCAATTGACAACTAGAGACATTACTAACTACTGTCTTTATCTATTAATATTTTTATCTTTCATTTCACTTATTTATCTCTCTATCTGTTTGTCTATCAATACTTTTTTCTCTCTCCATCAATTATAATCTTTCATTTCACTTATTTATCTCTCTATATATTTGTCTGTCTATATTTTTTTTTTCTCTCCATCTATCATAATCTTTCATTTCACTTATTTATCTCTATTGATTTTCCTATCTATATTTTTCCCTCTCTCTCCATCTATCATAGTCTGAGATATCTATACGTGATCAAATACACCTTAGATCGATGATACGACGTCGACAATCAATCTATCCCTTATCAACATTATTGACAGGTAGTCCAAAGACAACAAATAAATATAAGAGAAAGAAATTGAGAGAAAAAAGAAAAAGAAAAACGGAATGATCTTATCCAATCCCCAAAGCGAGCGACGATACACGATCAAAACCCATATATTAGGATCATTAATCACTTCTCCCGCGCCACTGTTGCCATACATTCGCTGACCCCACATCGTCCCGGCTGCCAGACGGAGGAACGAAAAAA
>NC_091574.1:28694514-28717014 GCF_042767895.1 Penaeus vannamei | reverse complement strand
CCATATACGTCCCTAACTAACAAATTGATAATGTTATAAATCAGTATTTGTTATGTCCTACAATAAGAAATGCTGTGACATACACATCCAGCCTACAAGACAGCATTTTCCATGATTTAATACAATTACTTCCACAGTTTTTATGTTTGTAATAAAGCAAATATGAAATCATTTGAGTTACATATTTAGAACGAATTGCCATAAAATTGCGATTATTCTGGGTATTTTCATGATAAGATTTGTTTATATTTGTTGATAAAATTTTATGAAGAGAATAGAGCACCAAACATGATGGAAACCATGAATATCATTAAATTTTTTAATACGATAGTTTAGATAATCAATATCCAAGAATTAGTAGGTTGATAGAGAGGAAGGCATTCTGCAAGGTACATAATATACATATTAAGACCTTTCACTTATATAAGACCTTATATAATATACAACATAAGACCTTCCACGAAGCCTGTATAACCTCTTCTGCTTATACGCCTTTGGAGAGTCTTCAAGATAAGACACCTTCTTTTACGCACTTCCTTATACTTACAGCAGAACACAAGCAACCAAGGACTTTCTCTGAGTCATTACGTAACTGGTCTCGATAACGACGGTGCCCAGATTGAGGCTGAGTGCGTGCGTGTAAGTTTTCACGCGTTTCCCCTGTGAGTGTATCAGCGTGCTCCGTCCTAGAATGCATTGGTGTGTTCAGTGTTAAAGTGTATATAGTGTGTTCGCTGTAAGTGTATTAGCGTGTTCTTCGTTAAAGGTTATGTGCATGATCCCTGTTGAAGTGTGTTAGAGTGCTCCTTGTTAAATTGTATCATTGAGTTGCGTGTTAAAGTGCATTAGCGTACTCCCTGTTAGAGCGTATTTGTGTGCTCCATGTAAATGCTTTAGCGTGCTTCCTGTTAAAGTGTATTCTGTGTTCAATTTAAAAAAGTGTATTCGTGGGCTCCGTGTTAAAGTGTATTATAGATAAAAGGCTTACTGGAGCTAACCAATCAGTGAAATATTGAATGATATAATTTGATGTGCGTGTATATGTATATATATATATATATATATATATATAGATAGATAGATAGATAGATAGATAGATAGATAGATAGATAGATAGATAGATAGATAGATAGATAGATAGATAGATAGATAGATAGATGGATAGATAGATAGATAGATAGATAGATAGATAGATATAGATAGATAGATAGATAGATAGATAGATAGATAGATAGATAGATAGAGAGAGAGAGAGAGAGAGAGAAAGAGAGTTGATCAAATATTTCCTTGTCTGAAAACAGTTGTATGGCTAGACATGGATTGAACATGCTACTTGTGTTTGTGTTTTATTATGTCTGTGTGTTTGTGTGCGTGTGTGTGTGTGTGTGTGTTTGTGTATGTGTGTGTGTGTGGGTGGGTGGGTGTTTGTGTTTGTGTATGCATGTGTGTGTGTGTGTGTATGTGTGCATGTTTTATCTATGCATACACGACTACATACACGCATGCATGTATGAACATATACATCAACTGAGTGGCCGGGATGACACAAGACAACAACATGCGGTTATCTTCACTGCAGCTGTGGCATAATGTCA
This sequence comes from Penaeus vannamei, assembly GCF_042767895.1. NCBI lineage: Eukaryota > Metazoa > Arthropoda > Malacostraca > Decapoda > Penaeidae > Penaeus > Penaeus vannamei. The sequence goes on along the minus strand of NC_091574.1, from coordinate 28,715,419 downwards.
AGACATCTGGTCAGTTAATGTAAATTGGGTTATCAAAAAAAAAGAAAAAAAAAAAAAAAAAAAAAGAGAGAGAGAGAGAGAGAGACCATAATATTTCTGATTACTAAAAAAAAAATAATAATATAAATAAAAAACTACACCATCATACTTCTGATGACTAGCTGGTCTTAAGAGTATCCTGTAGAATATTTAAAAGACGTATCTCCCTTTCAGTTGTTGCTTTTTGAAATGAATCATTTTGTTGTTTTCTTTCACTCTGACAATGTCAATTCTCTGCTCCTTTTTTTAAAGAAACTTTACACTAATCCTCTCTCTCTCTCTCATTATGTCTATTGAATCATTTTCTTCTCTGTTACAAAGAGTGGCAATTCGTTTTATTCTTTAATGTCGACATGTGTGAGTGCGAGGGAGAGAGAGAGAGGGAGAGGGAGGGAAGGAGAGAGGGAGAGAGAGAGAGAGAGAAAGAGAGAGAGAGAGAGGGAGGGAGGTAGAGAGAGAGAGGGGGGGGGAGAGTGAGAGAGAGAGAGAGAGGGAAGGAGGGAGGGAGGGAGAGAGAGAGAGAGAGGGAGAGCGGGAGAGAGAGAGAGAGAGAGAGGGAGAGGGGGGGAGGGAGGGAGGGAGAGAGAGAGAGGGAGGGAGGGAGAGAGAGAGAGAGGGAGGGAGGGAGGGAGAGAGAGAGAGAGAGAGAGAGGGAGAGAGAGAGAGAGAGAGGGAGGGAGGGAGGGAGGGAGAGAGAGAGAGGGAGAGAGAGAGAGAGAGAGAGAGAGAGAGAGAGGGAGGGAGGGAGAGAGAGAGAGAGAGAGAGAGAGAGGGAGGGAGGGAGAGAGAGAGGAAGGAAGAGAGAAAACATAATAAAGAGAAAGAGAGAGAAAAAAAAATAGAAAGAGAAGGAGAAAGAGAAAGAAAGAGAGAGAGAGAATGAGGGAATGAGAGAGAGAGAAACAGGGAGAGAAAGAGAGAGAGAGAGAGAAGAGAGAGAGGCAGACAGACAGAGAGATAGAGAGAGAGAAGGAGAGAGAGAAAGAAAGAGAGAGAGAGAATGAGGGAATGAGAGAGAGAGAAACAGGGAGAGAAAGAGAGAGAGAGAGAGAAGAGAGAGAGACAGACAGACAGAGAGATAGATAGACAGAGAGAGAGAGAGAGAGAGAGACAGACAGAGAGAGAGAGAGAAGACAGACAGACAGACAGAGCGAGACAGAGACAAACAAAGAGACAGACAGAGAGAGAGAGAATATTACAATCTCATATCCCATTCCCCGCTCCAAGATGTCATACGAACCCACTACTATCAGTCAGTCTATGACATCGGCCTTCCCTTCAGCCACTGTTTGTGTTAGCTCAACATCACCTGCCCTTTAATAACTCCATTTGTAAACGTGACTGTCACGCGACACATACGGAAGATCTGCGCTATATATAAATGGATATTCCTCTTTAATCCATTGCTCTATACAACAATAAAACGAGAAAAACGTGATTAAGTCTTCGCAAAGAGTTTTAATGGCGGCATTCACGTGACTCATGAGAAGCGTCAGATGGTCAGGACGCATAAAGAAAGGCTTAATCGTAATCTTCGACTATAATTAAGTCTTGGTTCAGAGCGGCCTTTACACGAGGGTCGTGACGGAGGCGCGAATATCCACAGAGCGGGGGTAGGGGGGGGCGTGGGGGGCGTGGGGGGTGGGGTGGGGACGCGCATCGCCTGACTCAATCGATGGAGTTTTTGACCTTGTGTTCTATTTCATTTTCTTTTCATCTCTTTCCTCTCTCTCTTTTTTATTCATTTCCTTTGTTTTCCTTCTCTTCGCTTTTCACCTCGCTATCTCTCTCGCCCCGTCGTCTTACCTTTTAACGGAATAAAGTCTGTAGTTACTGTGAGACTCCGAGGAGAGTACATTTCTAAGAGTCACTTCAGAGGATGAATCTTGTCAACGTTTCGACATTTCTACCTTTAACGTTTCCCACCCTGACCTCGCCCCCCCTCGCCCCCCTCGCCCCCCTCTCCCCCGCAGTCCCAGGTTCCTCTTCACTCCCTCTTAAACGTTTCCAAGCACTCTTTGCTTCTCTTTTCGTCACCTCGTCTCCTCTCTTTCTCTCCTACACGCATACTGACATCTCCCCTCGTACAGCTCGTGCTTAGCCCCGCCCCTCTTTTGTCTGCCTGTCTGTCTGTATATCTGTCTGTCTGCCTGTTTGTCTTTCTGTCTTTTTATTTATGTCTCTGTCTCTATTTATCCATCCATTTCTCCATCATCCATTATCTCTCTCTCTCTCTATCTATCTATTTATTTCTTTATATATCCTCTCTCTCTCACTCTCTCTATCCATCTCTCTCTCCCCTCTCTCTCCCCTCTCTCTCTCTCCCCTCTCTCTCCCCTCTCTCTCCCTCCCCTCTTTCCCCTCTCTCTCCCCTCTCTCTCTCTCCCCTCTCTCTCCCCTCTCTCTCTCTCCCCTCTCTCTCTCTCCCCTCTCTCTCCCCTCTCTCCCCTCTCTCTCTCCCCTCTCTCTCGCCTCTCTCCCTTCTTCATTCGACAGTCACGTGTTCGCCTTAGTCACGAGAGTTAATCCTCACGTGGAATACAGAAAATAGATAAGCAATTCAGTTTACATAAAAAAAAGATTGTAATATAATAAGCATAATGAAAAACCGTGTTTGTCATCCCTTATTCTAAGTATATGTTCTTTCGGTAATTATTACTGCTTTTAATATGTTTTTTATTCATTTATTTATTTATTTTTACGTTTTTGTCATTAAGTATATGTTCATTTGGTAAATGTTACTGCTTTTAATTATTTTTTTCCTTTCTTTCTTTCTTTCTCTTTACGTTTTTTTTATTACATTAAGAATGTGAGATCCGAGCAACGTGAGTTCTGAAAGTAAGCAAGTAAGTTAATAAGTATGTATGTAAGTTAGAAGGTAAGTAAGTTAGAAAGTAAGTAAGTATGTAAGTTAGAAGGTAAGTAAGTATGTAAGTTAGAAGGTAAGTAAGTATGTAAGTTAGAAGGTAAGTATGTAAGTTAGAAGGTAAGTAAGTATGTAAGTTAGAAGGTAAGTATGTAAGTTAGAAGGTAAGTAAGTATGTAAATTAGAAGGTAAGTAAGTATGTAAGTTAGAAGATAAGTATGTAAGTTAGAAGGTAAGTAAGTATGTAAGTTAGAAGGTAAGTAAGTATGTAAGTTAGAAGGTAAGTATGTAAGTTAGAAGGTAAGTAAGTATGTAAGTTAGAAGGTAAGTAAGTATGTAAGTTAGAAGGTAAGTAAGTATGTAAGTTAGAAGGTAAGTAAGTATGTAAGTTAGAAGGTAAGTATGTATGTAAGTTCGAAGGTAAGTATGTAAGTTAGAAGGTAAGTAAGCTAGTAAGTACAAATCTTAATAAAAAGGTTTGTTCAGATTCAGTCCCAGAACAGTGATGTGATATTGCAAATTATTATATCCAGATAGAAAGAATTTTGATACAGATAGGGGTAATAAAGATGATGATCATAATAATGATAATAGTAGTAATAATTGAAATGATGATAATGATTATGATAGTATGATAATGATAATTATGGTAATGATGATAATGATTATGATAATATCAATTCTCATATTAATGATGATGATAATGATGAATATGATCATAATGATAATGACTATAATAAAAGTAATTGTAACAATTATGGTGATAATGACAATAAAAACAATAAAGATAATGGATACAATAACAATCATAGTAATGATAGTAATGTAAATAATAATGGTTGTCGCAATATGAATAGCAATAATAATAATAATAATAATAATAATAATAATGATCTTGAAGATGATGATGATGATAATGATGATGATAATAATGATAATGATGATGATGATAATAATAATAATATTAATAACAATAATAATAATAATGACAATAATTGATAATAATAACAATAATAACAACAATAGTAATTATAATGATTATAATAATAATGATAATAATAGTGATGATAATCATAATAATAGTATTAGTAATTATAATGATATTGATAATGATAATAATAATAATAACAATAATAATACGATAATATGAAAAAAATGTTAACAATAAAAAAATCATAAGAAAAACAATGATAATCAAGATGATAAAAAATATGAACGATTATAAAGAATAACATCAATAATAAAGCAACAACAAAAAGAAAATAATAATAATAATAATAACAATAAAGTTTTCGACACTAAATGCACGCCCGAGATCATCTGGCCTTAATTGAGCTCAAATCAGGATGAGAATATGAAAAATTAACAGATAAATAGACAGATAAATGTAATAAGAAAAAAAAAGTAGAAGTTTAAAAAAAATAAAAAAATAAAAGATGTAGAAGTAAAAAAAAAAAATAAAAAGGTAAAAAAAATGTAGAAGTAAAAAAAAAAGTAAAAAGAAAGATAGAAGTCAAAAAAAGTAAAAAAAAATGTAGAAGTAATAAAAATTGTAAAAAGAAAGGTAGAAGTCAAAAAAGTAAAAATAAATAAATAAATAAAATAAAAAAGGTAGAAGTAAAAAAGTAAAGGAATAAAGTAAAAAGAAGAGTAAAAAATAAAAATAAAAAACACTAAAAGGAATATGAAGAAGTTTTTAACCAAAACTGAGGAAATTACATCATGACAAGACATTCCGAAAGGTTTCGCAAAATTTTGTAGGTTTCATTTCGTGTTTCCAGGATTCCTAAAGCTTCCCTATAAGCAAACACAACTTAAATCTGCCGTTTTTTTGGCCATTTCTGCCATGATTTCAATTAATATCACTTTATACAATCATCACTATGTTTTTACCGTTGTTAATTGAAATAAAATGATCGTTCGTATCACTACCTTTATCGCTAATATTATCATAGCTCGGTATTGGGATTGCATTCACCATCAGCAATTATCGTTTTGGTAATCTATGTCATTACTTTTGTCAATAACTCATTACTCTTAGTGATACTGCATTTCTTCTGCTCATGGTTATAATCCATATTGTTCTTTCTTCCAAATTGTCTTTTTTATGATAAGCACGATTATTGTTTTCGTTATTTTCATTATCATTATTGCTGTTGTATTATCATCATCATTATTATCATTATCAACATCACCATCATCGTTATCATTACCAACATAACCATCATTATCATTATCATCATTATCAACATCACCATCATCATCATCATCATTTTCACTATTCCATCATCATTCATTATCAAAATTCCTACTAATATCCTCCAACTCAATTTAATCTTATTTTTCTTACTAGCTCTCTCTATGACCTCTCTCTACACCTAGAACCTAAGAAATAAAATCCTCTTAATAAAGTTTGATATACACTCTCTTCATCAATGGTGTCCCTTTATCCCTGTTTTATTAATAAATATCACCCTACCTATGATCTCTTTGGGATAAAGATCATACTTCTTCGTTATCTTCCTTTGGGTTTTTCTGCTAGTCATATTTGTATTTGTATTTTATTTGATTTTTATAAATGTACAATGTAACTGGCCAGGCATGTTATTGAAGGCTTATTCACAGCATTGCATTGTATCACTTTCGATTCGACTGCAATGCCTTTCTTCCTCTCAGTTAATACTCTCCTTGGATTTCTGACTCATTTTTTCTGTCCACTTTGTGACTCATTTATTAATCTAATCTTTTTTTCTTCTTCTTTATACTGAATCGTCTTCAACCTTGTTCTTTTGTGTATGTATTTCTGACGAAGATATAATCGAAACCGGTCAAATACATCTCTTGTATTGTGAAGATATTCGTTCTCTATCATACCTTTCCACATTCTTTTGTGTAGCTTGAGCATTATTTTCTCTCCCAGACAGTTTTTTTTTTTATGTCACTGAACTCGCAGGTCATCTCAATGAGTAGAATTTGTACACGTGCATATGCAGTCCCAAAGCACTAAACGCGGGGATTTAGTATTTCTGAGAATGATGATAAATGCAGTTGATACCTTCTTTCATGCTAATTTTACCCGTTTCTTTTTTTGCATGATGACAGTTTTGCTTGCTTTCTGTCCACTTTCTACACCATGGGATCTTGACCCCCCCCCCCTAAAAAACAAGAATACTTATCGTATACTTTGTAAATCTATTTGACCCGCGGTGAGGTATATTTTTTTCACCTGAAGTTCACCTCCCTTGTCATCATCATTTCCCCACTGAACACCGTTTCTTGTTTTCTTTTCTCTCTTGCCTTTTCTTGAGTTTTCGAATCTTCTTATACTATTGCCTCACTTTACCTGAACTTATGCATTTTATCCCATAGTCAATTCTATCTCGAATAATCTTCATTTAATGTTGTTTTCTGATTAAGTGTCAATCGAACATTGCATCTTGATTCTCCTTGGTTTAAATAGTTTCCATGAAATGCAGCAAGAAAAAATATGTTCAAATTATGTTCTTATCATCATTGTTTTCTTAATGTATTAACTGTCATTATCATCTTTGCTCTTGCTTCTTACAAACATTACTATCATATAGAATATATATTCCTTTCTTTTGTTTCATTGATTTAAACCTGCACATTTCTTGCTCTCGATAACATGACATGCGATGTACAGCTGTCCATGGTGCAATGTTTTCAGATGCACGTTGCAAACTGGATCGCGTATTTCCCAAACCCTGTGTTCCAAAAATAGCAACACAAATACAATGCGACCTGAATTTCGTAAATACTGATAGCTATTTTTAGACGAAGGAGCGTTGGCCACGAAATTCCCATATCCCTTTGAAGAAAAGCGTGAACACCAACTCGATCTCATCTTTGTAAATATTCTAGCATTTTTCTCCTTCTTGCATGCTGTAATTATTTAAAGATAAAACTGCGGGATTATTAATAGCAGAGGTAATAAACACGATAATACCTGTCTTCCAATGTTATGAATGACAGATTAGGTGTTATGTAGTTCTGTTGCCCGAACTAAGCCCAGTGACGTGGTTCTGGGACATCACTGATGCTTGTAACAGATAAAGACCAAATGCTTTCTCTCGCGACTAGTGACTGTAATGCTATGAGACTCTATTTGGTATTAGGGATATTGAGTATGCTGTTCATGTTTTTGTTTTGTCTTTCTTTCTTTTTTCTATGCACTGTTTATTCTATGGTTCATTAGCACTATGAAGATTTTTTGGTTTGTTTCAATTACGGTGATTCTATTTTACATTTTACAGATTTTTTTTTTATTTTATATTTTTTTAGTGTTCTTTTGAATCCGTTATCAGCATTCTGTGTTCAATATTCATTCGTTTTATTTCTATATCTTTGGTCATTCCACTCACTCTTCCTTCATGCTGATTATACCCCGCCACCCCCCCCCCCCCACCCCCCCTCTTGCACTTTTCATCATTCTCTCGATTCTATTCATACAGCATTTATATACGATTCTACTTCTCCTATGCTGATCACACGCCATCGCCCGGTGTCCATCACGATTCCACCATTTTTTTCGGTATTCTGGCGCCGTAAGACTACTGCGGGATGTCCTAACCTCGCATCCTCACCGTACGTGTCTGTCCTCATGAATGGCTGAAGCGGTTGCGTTGCATATAGAGCGAGAGAAGCTGGACGTCGTGTTGAAAACAGGTATTGCAACTGTCGCTGTCATTGCTGCCCATTACCGTCTCCGTTAAGGGTCCTATTGCAACCGTTGTGTTCTTACGAGCGCCTTTATTGGCCTTGTGTATAGCAGTCAGCGTAGTAATCACGTTATTTGTTGTGGGAAGAGCTATTTCGATCATTGCTGCGGGTTTTAATATTATTATTGGATGTGGCTGTAAGTAAAGCCATATGTCATTTATCGTTATATTCTTCAGTTCTCTTGGTTGCTATCGATATAATAATTAACGGTATATTTTTCTCATTATCATTACCGTCATGATACACTGAGCATTGAAAGTACTAATAATATATGTATATGGATTTATAATAATGATGATTGCTATTAATTTATGCTAATGGTGGTAATTATATTGATAATAATAAGAGTAACAATGATAATGACGATGATGAGGATGAGGATGAGGATGGTGATGATGATGATGATAATGATGATAATAATAATGATAATAATGATGATAATAATAATAATAACTAAGACAACACTCAATCACAACATAAATAACCACGACCAATGCCAACAACTCCAACACCCAAGACAAAACCAAAAATTACTCCAAACTACTAACAAACAACACCAGTAAACGAACCGGAGCAACACTCACCGACAACAACAACACCAGCAATAACAACAAGCCAACCCACCACCACCACCACCACCACCCCCCACCCCACCCCCCGCAGCTCCGACTTCACCCAAGGCAGAATCAGCTGATCGTCGAGATAATCATCTTGAGGATATTCCTTGAAACACGAGACTTGCTTCTGATTAATGGGAAGCCTATCAACACGGCCAGTTCACGGAGGTGTTGTCGTCCGGGTTAGTCAAAGCTGGGGGCGTGTGTTGTGCGACCTTGCAAGGGATGTTGGTGATGCAAGGGGTTATTAGGGGGAGGGTAGTTTGATGTGGGTTGTGTGGGTTGTCGTGTTGGAGATTTCTGGGTTCTTGGGTTACAGATTTGTAGATTTGTGGATTATTAGGTTAGAGATATGTGGATTTCTGGATTATTCGATGACAGATGAGTATATTTGTGGATTATTAGGTTAGAGATATGTGGATTTGTGGATTATTAGATTAGATATATATAGATTTGTGGATAATTAGATTAGAGATTTGTAGATTTGTGGATTATTAGATTAGAGATTTGTAGATTTGTGGATTATTAGATTAGAGATTTGTAGATTTGTGGATTATTAGATTAGAGATTTGTAGATTTGTGGATTATTAGATTAGAGATGTGTAGATTTGTGGATTATTAGATTAATGTAGATTTCTGGATTATTGGGTTACAGATGTGTAGATTTGTGGATTATTAGATTAGAGATGTGTAGATTTGTGGATTATTAGGTAAGAGATGTGTAGATTTGTGGATTATTAGATTAGAGATATGTGGATTTGTGGATTATTAGATTAGAGATATATGGATTTGTGGATTATTAGATTAGAGATATGTGGATTTGTGGATTATTAGATTAGAGATATATGGATTTGTGGATTATTAGATTAGAGATATGTGGATTTGTGGATTATTAGGTAAGAGATGTGTAGATTTGTGGATCATTAGATTAGATATATGTAGATTTGTGGATTATTAGATTAGAGATATGTAGATTTGTGGATTATTAGATTAGAGATGTGTGGATTTGTGGATTATTAGATTAGAGATATGTGGATTTGTGGATTATTAGATTAGAGATGTGTGGATTTGTGGATTATTAGATTAGAGATATGTGGATTTGTGGATTATTAGATTAGAGATGTGTGGATTTGTGGATTATTAGATTAGAGATTTGTAGATTTGTGGATTATTAGGTTAGAGATGTGTAGATTTGTGGATTATTAGATTAGAGATGTGTAGATTTGTGGATTATTAGATTAGTGATGTGTAGATTTGTGGATTATTAGGTTAGAGATGTGTAGATTTGTGGATTATTAGATTAGAGATGTGTAGATTTGTGGATTATTAGATTAGAGATGTGTAGATTTGTGGATTATTAGATTAGCGATGTGTAGATTTGTGGATTATTAGATTAGAGATGTGTAGATTTGTGGATTATTAGATTAGAGATGTGTAGATTTGTGGATTATTAGGTTAGAGATGTGTAGATTTGTGGATTATTAGATTAGAGATGTGTAGATTTGTGGATTATTAGATTAGAGATTTGTAGATTTGTGGATTATTAGATTAGAGATGTGTAGATTTGTGGATTATTAGATTAGAGATGTGTAGATTTGTGGATTATTAGATTAGAGATGTGTAGATTTGTGGATTATTAGATTAGAGATTTGTAGATTTGTGGATTATTAGATTAGAGATGTGTAGATTTGTGGATTATTAGATTAGAGATGTGTAGATTTGTGGATTATTAGATTAGAGATTTGTAGATTTGTGGATTATTAGATTAGAGATGTGTAGATTTGTGGATTATTAGATTAGAGATGTGTAGATTTGTGGATTATTAGATTAGAGATGTGTAGATTTGTGGATTATTAGATTAGAGATGTGTAGATTTGTGGATTATTAGATTAGAGATGTGTAGATTTGTGGATTATTAGATTAGTGATGTGTAGATTTGTGGATTATTAGATTAGAGATGTGTAGATTTGTGGATTATTAGATTAGAGATTTGTAGATTTGTGGATTATTAGATTAGAGATGTGTAGATTTGTGGATTATTAGATTAGAGATATGTAGATTTGTGGATTATTAGATTAGAGATTTGTAGATTTGTGGATTATTAGATTAGAGATGTGTAGATTTGTGGATTATTAGATTAGAGATTTGTAGATTTGTGGATTATTAGATTAGAGATATGTAGATTTGTGGATTATTAGATTAGAGATGTGTAGATTTGTGGATTATTAGATTAGAGATGTGTAGATTTGTGGATTATTAGATTAGAGATTTGTAGATTTGTGGATTATTAGATTAGAGATGTGTAGATTTGTGGATTATTAGATTAGAGATGTGTAGATTTGTGGATTATTAGATTAGAGATGTGTGGATTTGTGGATTATTAGATTAGAGATGTGTAGATTTGTGGATTATTAGATTAGAGATTTGTAGATTTGTGGATTATTAGATTAGAGATTTGTAGATTTGTGGATTATTAGATTAGAGATGTGTAGATTTGTGGATTATTAGATTAGAGATGTGTAGATTTGTGGATTATTAGATTAGAGATTTGTAGATTTGTGGATTATTAGATTAGAGATGTGTAGATTTGTGGATTATTAGATTAGAGATGTGTGGATTTGTGGATTATTAGATTAGAGATGTGTGGATTTGTGGATTATTAGATTAGAGATGTGTAGATTTGTGGATTATTAGATTAGAGATGTGTAGATTTGTGGATTATTAGATTAGAGATGTGTAGATTTGTGGATTATTAGATTAGAGATGTGTAGATTTGTGGATTATTAGATTAGAGATGTGTAGATTTGTGGATTATTAGGTTAGAGATGTGTAGATTTGTGGATTATTAGATTAGAGATTTGTAGATTTGTGGATTATTAGATTAGAGATGTGTAGATTTGTGGATTATTAGATTAGAGATGTGTAGATTTGTGGATTATTAGATTAGAGATGTGTAGATTTGTGGATTATTAGATTAGAGATGTGTAGATTTGTGGATTATTAGATTAGAGATGTGTAGATTTGTGGATTATTAGATTAGAGATGTGTAGATTTGTGGATTATTAGATTAGAGATTTGTAGATTTGTGGATTATTAGATTAGAGATGTGTAGATTTGTGGATTATTAGATTAGAGATGTGTAGATTTGTGGATTATTAGATTAGAGATGTGTAGATTTGTGGATTATTAGATTAGAGATGTGTAGATTTGTGGATTATTAGATTAGAGATTTGTAGATTTGTGGATTATTAGATTAGAGATTTGTAGATTTGTGGATTATTAGATTAGAGATGTGTAGATTTGTGGATTATTAGATTAGAGATTTGTAGATTTGTGGATTATTAGATTAGAGATGTGTAGATTTGTGGATTATTAGATTAGAGATGTGTAGATTTGTGGATTATTAGATTAGAGATATGTAGATTTGTGGATTATTAGATTAGAGATGTGTAGATTTGTGGATTATTAGATTAGAGATGTGTAGATTTGTGGATTATTAGATTAGAGATATGTAGATTTGTGGATTATTAGATTAGAGATGTGTAGATTTGTGGATTATTAGATTAGAGATGTGTAGATTTGTGGATTATTAGATTAGAGATGTGTAGATTTGTGGATTATTAGATTAGAGATGTGTAGATTTGTGGATTATTAGATTAGAGATGTGTGGATTTGTGGATTATTAGATTAGAGATGTGTAGATTTGTGGATTATTAGATTAGAGATGTGTAGATTTGTGGATTATTAGATTAGAGATGTGTAGATTTGTGGATTATTAGATTAGAGATTTGTAGATTTGTGGATTATTAGATTAGAGATGTGTAGATTTGTGGATTATTAGATTAGAGATGTGTGGATTTGTGGATTATTAGATTAGAGATGTGTAGATTTGTGGATTATTAGATTAGAGATGTGTAGATTTGTGGATTATTAGATTAGAGATGTGTAGATTTGTGGATTATTAGATTAGAGATGTGTAGATTTGTGGATTATTAGATTAGAGATGTGTAGATTTGTGGATTATTAGATTAGATATATGTAGATTTGTGGATTATTAGATTAGAGATGTGTAGATTTGTGGATTATTAGAATAGAGATGTGTAGATTTGTGGATTATTAGATTAGAGATGTGTAGATTTGTGGATTATTAGAATAGAGATGTGTAGATTTGTGGATTATTAGATTAGAGATGTGTAGATTTGTGGATTATTAGATTAGAGATGTGTAGATTTGTGGATTATTAGATTAGAGATGTGTAGATTTGTGGATTATTAGATTAGAGATGTGTAGATTTGTGGATTATTAGATTAGAGATGTGTAGATTTGTGGATTATTAGATTAGAGATGTGTAGATTTGTGGATTATTAGATTAGAGATGTGTAGATTTGTGGATTATTAGATTAGAGATGTGTAGATTTGTGGATTATTAGATTAGAGATGTGTAGATTTGTGGATTATTAGGTTAGAGATGTGTAGATTTGTGGATTATTAGATTAGAGATGTGTAGATTTGTGGATTATTAGATTAGAGATGTGTAGATTTGTGGATTATTAGATTAGAGATTTGTAGATTTGTGGATTATTAGATTAGAGATGTGTAGATTTGTGGATTATTAGATTAGAGATGTGTAGATTTGTGGATTATTAGATTAGAGATGTGTAGATTTGTGGATTATTAGATTAGAGATGTGTAGATTTGTGGATTATTAGATTAGAGATGTGTAGATTTGTGGATTATTAGATTAGAGATGTGTAGATTTGTGGATTATTAGATTAGAGATTTGTAGATTTGTGGATTATTAGATTAGAGATGTGTAGATTTGTGGATTATTAGATTAGAGATTTGTAGATTTGTGGATTATTAGATTAGAGATGTGTAGATTTGTGGATTATTAGATTAGAGATTTGTAGATTTGTGGATTATTAGATTAGAGATTTGTAGATTTGTGGATTATTAGATTAGAGATGTGTAGATTTGTGGATTATTAGATTAGAGATATGTAGATTTGTGGATTATTAGATTAGAGATGTGTAGATTTGTGGATTATTAGATTAGAGATGTGTAGATTTGTGGATTATTAGATTAGAGATGTGTAGATTTGTGGATTATTAGATTAGAGATGTGTAGATTTGTGGATTATTAGATTAGAGATGTGTAGATTTGTGGATTATTAGATTAGAGATTTGTAGATTTGTGGATTATTAGATTAGAGATGTGTAGATTTGTGGATTATTAGATTAGAGATTTGTAGATTTGTGGATTATTAGATTAGAGATGTGTAGATTTGTGGATTATTAGATTAGAGATATGTGGATTTGTGGATTATTAGATTAGAGATGTGTAGATTTGTGGATTATTAGATTAGAGATGTGTAGATTTGTGGATTATTAGATTAGAGATGTGTAGATTTGTGGATTATTAGATTAGAGATATGTGGATTTGTGGATTATTAGATTAGAGATATGTGGATTTGTGGATTATTAGATTAGAGATTTGTAGATTTGTGGATTATTAGATTAGAGATATGTGGATTTGTGGATTATTAGATTAGAGATATGTGGATTTGTGGATTATTAGATTAGAGATTTGTAGATTTGTGGATTATTAGATTAGAGATTTGTAGATTTGTGGATTATTAGATTAGAGATGTGTAGATTTGTGGATTATTAGATTAGAGATATGTAGATTTGTGGATTATTAGATTAGAGATGTGTGGATTTGTGGATTATTAGATTAGAGATGTGTAGATTTGTGGATTATTAGATTAGAGATGTGTGGATTTGTGGATTATTAGATTAGAGATGTGTAGGTTTGTGGATTATTAGATAAGAGATGTGTAGATTTGTGGATTATTAGATTAGAGATATGTAGATTTGTGGATTATTAGATTAGAGATTTGTAGATTTGTGGATTATTAGATTAGAGATGTGTAGATTTGTGGATTATTAGATTAGAGATGTGTAGATTTGTGGATTATTAGATTAGAGATGTGTAGATTTGTGGATTATTAGATTAGAGATGTGTAGATTTGTGGATTATTAGATTAGAGATTTGTAGATTTGTGGATTATTAGATTAGAGATGTGTAGATTTGTGGATTATTAGATTAGAGATATGTAGATTTGTGGATTATTAGATTAGAGATGTGTAGATTTGTGGATTATTAGATTAGAGATGTGTAGATTTGTGGATTATTAGATTAGAGATGTGTAGATTTGTGGATTATTAGATTAGAGATGTGTAGATTTGTGGATTATTAGATTAGAGATGTGTAGATTTGTGGATTATTAGATTAGAGATGTGTAGATTTGTGGATTATTAGATTAGAGATGTGTAGATTTGTGGATTATTAGATTAGAGATGTGTAGATTTGTGGATTATTAGATTAGAGATGTGTAGATTTGTGGATTATTAGATTAGTGATGTGTAGATTTGTGGATTATTAGATTAGAGATGTGTAGATTTGTGGATTATTAGATTAGATATGTGTAGATTTGTGGATTATTAGATTAGAGATGTGTAGATTTGTGGATTATTAGATTAGAGATGTGTAGATTTGTGGATTATTAGATAAGAGATGTGTAGATTTGTGGATTATTAGATTAGAGATGTGTAGATTTGTGGATTATTAGATTAGAGATTTGTAGATTTGTGGATTATTAGATTAGAGATTTGTAGATTTGTGGATTATTAGATTAGAGATGTGTAGATTTGTGGATTATTAGATTAGAGATTTGTAGATTTGTGGATTATTAGATTAGAGATGTGTAGATTTGTGGATTATTAGATTAGAGATGTGTAGATTTGTGGATTATTAGATTAGAGATGTGTAGATTTGTGGATTATTAGATTAGAGATGTGTAGATTTGTGGATTATTAGATTAGAGATGTGTAGATTTGTGGATTATTAGATTAGAGATGTGTAGATTTGTGGATTATTAGATTAGAGATGTGTAGATTTGTGGATTATTAGATTAGAGATGTGTAGATTTGTGGATTATTAGATTAGAGATGTGTAGATTTGTGGATTATTAGATTAGAGATGTGTAGATTTGTGGATTATTAGATTAGAGATGTGTAGATTTGTGGATTATTAGATTAGAGATGTGTAGATTTGTGGATCATTAGATTAGAGATGTGTAGATTTGCGGATTATTAGATTAGAGATGTGTAGATTTGTGGATTATTAGATTAGATATATGTAGATTTGTGGATCATTAGATTAGAGATGTGTAGATTTGCGGATTATTAGATTAGAGATGTGTAGATTTGTGGATTATTAGATTAGATATATGTAGATTTGTGGATTATTAGATTAGAGATGTGTAGATTTGTGGATTATTAGATTAGAGATGTGTAGATTTGTGGATTATTAGATTAGAGATGTGTAGATTTGTGGATTATTAGATTAGAGATATGTAGATTTGTGGATTATTAGATTAGAGATTTGTAGATTTGTGGATTATTAGATTAGAGATGTGTAGATTTGTGGATTATTAGATTAGAGATATGTAGATTTGTGGATTATTAGATTAGAGATGTGTAGATTTGTGGATTATTAGATTAGAGATTTGTAGATTTGTGGATTATTAGATTAGAGATTTGTAGATTTGTGGATTATTAGATTAGAGATTTGTAGATTTGTGGATTATTAGATTAGAGATTTGTAGATTTGTGGATTATTAGATTAGAGATGTGTAGATTTGTGGATTATTAGATTAGAGATGTGTAGATTTGTGGATTATTAGATTAGAGATTTGTAGATTTGTGGATTATTAGATTAGAGATTTGTAGATTTGTGGATTATTAGATTAGAGATTTGTAGATTTGTGGATTATTAGATTAGAGATGTGTAGATTTGTGGATTATTAGATTAGAGATGTGTAGATTTGTGGATTATTAGATTAGAGATGTGTAGATTTGTGGATTATTAGATTAGAGATGTGTAGATTTGTGGATTATTAGATTAGAGATGTGTAGATTTGTGGATTATTAGATTAGAGATGTGTAGATTTGTGGATTATTAGATTAGAGATGTGTAGATTTGTGGATTATTAGATTAGAGATATGTAGATTTGTGGATTATTAGATTAGAGATGTGTAGATTTGTGGATTATTAGATTAGAGATGTGTAGATTTGTGGATTATTAGATTAGAGATGTGTAGATTTGTGGATTATTAGATTAGAGATGTGTAGATTTGTGGATTATTAGATTAGAGATGTGTAGATTTGTGGATTATTAGATTAGAGATGTGTAGATTTGTGGATTATTAGATTAGAGATGTGTAGATTTGTGGATTATTAGATTAGAGATGTGTAGATTTGTGGATTATTAGATTAGAGATATGTAGATTTGTGGATTATTAGATTAGAGATGTGTAGATTTGTGGATTATTAGATTAGAGATTTGTAGATTTGTGGATTATTAGATTAGAGATTTGTAGATTTGTGGATTATTAGATTAGAGATGTGTAGATTTGTGGATTATTAGATTAGAGATGTGTAGATTTGTGGATTATTAGATTAGAGATGTGTAGATTTGTGGATTATTAGATTAGAGATGTGTAGATTTGTGGATTATTAGATTAGAGATGTGTAGATTTGTGGATTATTAGATTAGAGATGTGTAGATTTGTGGATTATTAGATTAGAGATGTGTAGATTTGTGGATTATTAGATTAGAAATGTGTAGATTTGTGATTTATTAGATTAGAGATGTGTGGATTTGTGGGTTATTAGATTAGAGATGTGTAGATTTGTGGATTATTAGATTAGAGATGTGTAGATTTGTGGATTATTAGATTAGAGATGTGTGGATTTGTGGATTATTAGATTAGAGATTTGTAGATTTGTGGATTATTAGATTAGAGATGTGTAGATTTGTGGATTATTAGATTAGAGATGTGTAGATTTGTGGATTATTAGATTAGAGATGTGTAGATTTGTGGATTATTAGATTAGAGATGTGTAGATTTGTGGATTATTAGATTAGAGATGTGTAGATTTGTGGATTATTAGATTAGAGATGTGTAGATTTGTGGATTATTAGATTAGAGATGTGTAGATTTGTGGATTATTAGATTAGAGATGTGTAGATTTGTGGATTATTAGATTAGAGATGTGTAGATTTGTGGATTATTAGATTAGAGATGTGTAGATTTGTGGATTATTAGATTAGAGATGTGTAGATTTGTGGATTATTAGATTAGAGATGTGTAGATTTGTGGATTATTAGATTAGAGATGTGTAGATTTGTGGATTATTAGATTAGAGATGTGTAGATTTGTGGATTATTAGATTAGAGATGTGTAGATTTGTGGATTATTAGATTAGAGATGTGCGAATTTGTGGATTATTAGATTAGAGATGTGTAGATTTGTGGATTATTAGATTAGAGATGTGTAGATTTGTGGATTATTAGATTAGAGATGTGTAGATTTGTGGATTATTAGATTAGAGATGTGTAGATTTGTGGATTATTAGATTAGAGATGTGTGGATTTGTGGATTATTAGATTAGAGATGTGTAGATTTGTGGATTATTAGATTAGAGATGTGTAGATTTGTGGATTATTAGGTTAGAGATTTGTAGATTTGTGGATTATTAGATAAGAGATGTGTAGCTTTTTTGGATTATTAGATTAGAGATGTGTAGATTTGTGGATTATTAGATTAGAGATGTGTAGATTTGTGGATTATTAGATTAGAGATGTGTAGATTTGTGGATTATTAGATTAGAGATGTGTAGATTTGTGGATTATTAGATTAGAGATGTGTAGATTTGTGGATTATTAGATTAGAGATGTGTAGATTTGTGGATTATTAGATTAGAGATGTGTAGATTTGTGGATTATTAGATAAGAGATGTGTAGATTTGTGGATTATTAGATTAGAGATGTGTAGATTTGTGGATTATTAGATTAGAGATGTGTAGATTTGTGGATTATTAGATTAGAGATTTGTAGATTTGTGGATTATTAGATTAGAGATGTGTAGATTTGTGGATTATTAGATTAGAGATGTGTAGATTTGTGGATTATTAGATTAGAGATGTGTAGATTTGTGGATTATTAGATTAGAGATGTGTAGATTTGTGGATTATTAGATTAGAGATGTGTAGATTTGTGGATTATTAGATTAGAGATGTGTAGATTTGTGGATTATTAGATTAGAGATGTGTAGATTTGTGGATTATTAGATTAGAGATTTGTAGATTTGTGGATTATTAGATTAGAGATTTGTAGATTTGTGGATTATTAGATTAGAGATGTGTAGATTTGTGGATTATTAGATTAGAGATGTGTAGATTTGTGGATTATTAGATTAGAGATTTGTAGATTTGTGGATTATTAGATTAGAGATGTGTAGATTTGTGGATTATTAGATTAGAGATGTGTAGATTTGTGGATTATTAGATTAGAGATTTGTAGATTTGTGGATTATTAGATTAGAGATTTGTAGATTTGTGGATTATTAGATTAGAGATGTGTAGATTTGTGGATTATTAGATTAGAGATGTGTAGATTTGTGGATTATTAGATTAGAGATGTGTAGATTTGTGGATTATTAGATTAGAGATGTGTAGATTTGTGGATTATTAGATTAGAGATGTGTAGATTTGTGGATTATTAGATTAGAGATGTGTAGATTTGTGGATTATTAGATTAGAGATGTGTAGATTTGTGGATTATTAGATTAGAGATGTGTAGATTTGTGGATTATTAGATTAGTGATGTGTAGATTTGTGGATTATTAGATTAGAGATGTGTAGATTTGTGGATTATTAGATTAGTGATGTGTAGATTTGTGGATTATTAGATAAGAGATGTGTAGATTTGTGGATTATTAGATTAGAGATGTGTAGATTTGTGGATTATTAGATTAGAGATGTGTAGATTTGTGGATTATTAGATTAGAGATGTGTAGATTTGTGGATTATTAGATTAGAGATGTGTAGATTTGTGGATTATTAGATTAGAGATGTGTAGATTTGTGGATTATTAGATTAGAGATGTGTAGATTTGTGGATTATTAGATTAGAGATGTGTAGATTTGTGGATTATTAGATTAGAGATGTGTAGATTTGTGGATTATTAGATTAGAGATGTGTAGATTTGTGGATTATTAGATTAGAGATGTGTAGATTTGTGGATTATTAGATTAGAGATGTGTAGATTTGTGGATTATTAGATTAGAGATATGTGGATTTGTGGATTATTAGATTAGAGATGTGTAGATTTGTGGATTATTAGATTAGAGATGTGTAGATTTGTGGATTATTAGATTAGAGATGTGTAGATTTGTGGATTATTAGATTAGAGATTTGTAGATTTGTGGATTATTAGATTAGAGATGTGTAGATTTGTGGATTATTAGATTAGAGATGTGTAGATTTGTGGATTATTAGATTAGAGATGTGTAGATTTGTGGATTATTAGATTAGAGATGTGTAGATTTGTGGATTATTAGATTAGAGATGTGTAGATTTGTGGATTATTAGATTAGAGATGTGTAGATTTGTGGATTATTAGATTAGAGATGTGTAGATTTGTGGATTATTAGATTAGAGATGTGTAGATTTGTGGATTATTAGATTAGAGATGTGTAGATTTGTGGATTATTAGATTAGAGATGTGTGGATTTGTGGATTATTAGATTAGAGATGTGTAGATTTGTGGATTATTAGATTAGAGATGTGTGGATTTGTGGATTATTAGATTAGAGATGTGTAGATTTGTGGATTATTAGATTAGAGATGTGTAGATTTGTGGATTATTAGATTAGAGATGTGTAGATTTGTGGATTATTAGATTAGAGATGTGTGGATTTGTGGATTATTAGATTAGAGATGTGTAGATTTGTGGATAATTAGATTAGATATATGTAGATTTGTGGATTATTAGATTAATGTAGATTTGTGGATCATTAGATTAGAGATTTGTAGATTTCTGGATTATTAGATGACAGATGAGCAGATTATTAGCGTAATTGTTATACCAATTACGTTTGCCTTTAGATTATTATATAGACGATTATTGTCATTATCTCGGTTGCTATTGTTCGTAGGTGATCATAAGGGTGATATTGGTAATTGTGGTAGTCTTATGGTGATAATATTATTGTTGTTTGTTAAGTTGGTAAAAAAATATTTTGCTGTTGTTGTAACTGTGCTTGTGAGAGTAATAAAATTTCTAATAGCGGTGATAATGTGACAAGCTTGGTTTCGAAATGGCTTCACTTCTTTAATAAATCAGTGAGGTATATTGCAGCTTTTTTTTTTACACTGAATTTATATCATTAATAAATCGGCATTTGAGAGAGAATTCATGAAATATGCGTTCTCATATAAGCCTAACGAGGCCCGTGCAGTATCAATAAATAACTCCATCCCAGCGGCGCTAATTAATATCATTAATTTATAATAACGACTGAGTGGAGGACAAGAAGATCCGAGGTACAAATCTTCGAGGATTACACGTGCGGCCAGAGTTCGGAAACTGAAAATATCCAAATTTATCCGTTTATGAATTTTAATTTCAGTTTTTTTCTCTATTCGTTTTTTATCACCGAAGTGCAGTTGCAAGAAATGATCTTCAAAAGGTTAGCTGGAAATATTAGCACGTGCCATTAAATAGGATGATTAG
>NC_091574.1:28684514-28687014 GCF_042767895.1 Penaeus vannamei | reverse complement strand
CTCTCCTTATAAGGACCTGAGCATGAAATATAAATGCTGCAAGGTCTCATGCAACATATTTCAATTTGGGAAGCTTGTTTGAGGTAAAAGCACGAACCTTTCAAGATTTTCACAACAGAAACCCAAGCGAAAGGGTCATCATTATTGAAGGTTCTTAAAAGTCCTAATATTCTCAAAATCCCTTTTAAAGATTTGAAAAAAAAATGATCATGTTTAAAGAAAAAAAGACTCAAAATACCCCAAAACGCTTCAAAAAAAATATCAAAATCAAATCTCGAAAGATTCAAGAGCATAATTAAAATAAACAAACAGATAAATAAATAAAATAAATAAATAATAATTAAATAATAAAATAAATAAATGAATAAATAAATAAGATATTTAAATCACTTTTCAGATCATGTCTTAAAATTCTCAAAATTATGTCTCAAATATTACAAATGCCTGTCTCAAAATATCAAAACCACGCCATCAAAATCTCCTAATCTCAAATTCTTGTCTCAAAATTCTCACAACCCAAATATCTCACAACCCAAAACAAAAATCAAAACCAAAAAATCTCACAACTGAAAAAAATCTCACAACCCAAAAAATCACAACCAAAAAATCTTACAACCAAAAAAATTCACAACCAAAAAAAAAAAATCTCAAAACCAAAAAAACATATCATCGAAACCCATAACCACATCAAAAAAAAAAAAAAAATCTAACTCAGGTCATCAAAAATCTCAAAATGAAACATCTAAAAAAATCTCAAAACCAAAAATCTCACCAACATCCCACCGAAGATCCATAAAAGAAAAAGAAAATCCATCCCTCACAGCCATAAACTTCCCGTTATAAAGACAAAGACATGAAGACAAAGAGCCAGGAAGGTATATAAAGCATTTGTCTTCTTGCTCGTTATTTTAGGGCTTCTAATTCCGTATTCAGACGCGCTCCTAGGTCCATGTGTTACATTATTGCTGCACATGTGTTCCTGGATGCAACATGTGGCATTTGTTGCGCCGTCTTTTGTTTTACCGTCGCGCTGGATTCCCTTCCCGTGCCTCGTTATTTCTTATTGTTATGTCATCTATTGTCGTCTATTTATCGAGGGGATTATTTTGTCTAACGTGATTTTAATCTTGTGTGTAAGTTCTGTTGCATGATTCGCAACTTGGAGCTAATCAAGGGATTTTTTTCCCTTTTTTCATACTTGTTTATAAGGGCGTGGAAACTTGTTTAGACTAAAAATATCTAAAAATATTCGTGCTGTTCAACAGTGCTCATGAACAAGTAAACGTGCACGTGCAATCTCTCGCCAAACAGCAGCAGCCAAGATCACTCACATGATTAATAGATTTTAAACTGTGACAATACCATCAATAAATAAACGAATGCACGAACAAACGGACGAATTAACAAGATAGAACTCATCCATAATTGAATAAACATTCATCCACGTACAGCTCTCGGTGAAGTTGCATCACCATTGCTTTTTTTTTTAGACGGTTGCTCAACAGATCGACCCACCGGACCAACCAACATTCGCGACCACCATCTGCCTCCCATATTGGTATTCCGAACACACAAACCCTTCCTTGGTACCTCTCTGTCCCCACTCCGGCGTCTTGGGGTCTAAAGCAAGGCCAGGCAGAGACACCGGGGTTAAAGCGAGATTACTGTTTACCATTAACTCAGAGACACCGGGGTTATACCGGCTTCTGTGGTTGATGAAAGCTGTCAGACACGCTGGTTTTAAACGATAATTTTTTCCTTAAGGTAGTGTTGTTGCTGATATAATGGTAGTAATTGGAATAATTTTAATAGCAATGATGATGATGATGATGATGATAATTATAATGATTATCATAATAAGGACCATGGCAAGGATCAGGAGGAGGCGGAGGATAAGGATGGTAATGA
This sequence comes from Penaeus vannamei, assembly GCF_042767895.1. Classification (NCBI taxonomy): domain Eukaryota; kingdom Metazoa; phylum Arthropoda; class Malacostraca; order Decapoda; family Penaeidae; genus Penaeus; species Penaeus vannamei. The sequence continues at coordinate 28,685,106 of NC_091574.1, read as the reverse complement.
TACTTTGCTTTAGATGATATTGATTGCTTTGATGATATTGATCATAAATTTCGGTCATCATCACTTTAATGGTAAAAGTATTGACGATAATAATGATAAAAACAATGATGATGATGATGATAGTGATAATAATGATAGTAATAACAATAAATATAACGATAATGATTATGATAATAGGAATAACCATAATGATAATAATTATCATGATAATCATGATAATGCTAATAATGATGCTGACCACGATGATGATGATGATAATGATCATGATGACGGAGAAGAGAGACAGACAGGCAAGCAGATAGAGACAGACAAATAAAAACAGAAAGCAAGAGAGAGAGAGAGAGAGAGAGAGAGAGAGAGAGAGAGAGAGAGAGAGAGAGAGAGAGAGAGAGAGAGAGAGAGAGAGAGAGAGAGGACAACTAACCACTCTCCACAGCTTCATAAAAGAGTGGACTACCATAAAATCTCTCTCGTGAAACAACAGCAACTGGAACATGGTTGCAACTTCACCCAAACCCGGCTGTTTAGTTTAGCTGGAAACTTCCGGCGCTTTTGCCTTGTTGAGCGGCATTGCAAAAAAACAATCGGGTTG
>NC_091574.1:28667014-28674514 GCF_042767895.1 Penaeus vannamei | reverse complement strand
TAGAACATTATAGAGTGAGTAAACTTTTGTTAATTTTAAGATGCATTCCAAAATTCCTCAACATTAACTAACTAGTATCAGAATGTTGCAATTATAAGAAATTGAATAATACAATACACACAAAAATATATACACACAGATATATGCGTATATGTGTGTAAATTTAACACACACACACACACACACACACACACACACACACACACACACACACACACACATATATATATATATATATATATATATATATATATATATATATATATATATATATATATATATATATATATTGGACACATCATGAGTGCAATACTTGGGAGGATTTATGAGAAAGAAGTAAAATGATTAAGAATAACAGTGACTTTCCAAGGCTAACGACTTCCCTAGGCCTTATTGTGAAGTACTTTACGATTGTTATTGTAGATTGTGATAAAACATTTTGGATATCACTGTGTCAATTTGTTGTTTTTATTCACGCGAAGAAACTACCTTACACTTTGTGAATATTTTATTGAAGAAAATACAGAATGCATTCTAAGTACAATATAATACTACAGAAACATATGGTACAAATCTATATACATTTAAAAGCCTTGATATGAAATGTTAAAGAAAATATGATAAAAGAAAAAAATAAGCACATCACAGCCATTTATCCATATAAATTATTTTTATCTAGAAATCAAAGCTTAGACAGGAAACACATCACAATCAACATTTTTCTGAGTTGTATTCAGTCATATCGACAACTATCTAAATATTCAGCTTTAAAGACAGTTTCTTTACACGTTAAATAATGAAATGCGAATTCTTAGCTTTGCATTGAGTGAAATGACACCGGTGTTTGTATACACTTCTTATCTTATTATATTCATGTTATTTTTCAGAGTTATGAATAAAGTATAAAATTGCATTGTTTACTCTTTTTTTGGACATGTGTGCGATAAATGCAAATTTTATAACGAAATTATACATCGCAAGAGTGTACGTGTGTGTGACAATTGTTTGCAGGTGTGTATTCATGACTACCACATATGATTTTTCTCTTTCATTTTATCACTTTACACTCTGTGCATTTCATTAAAGGACTATGTTACAGAAAATCATCACGTTCCTTTTCTCACGCTTGCTTTTTCTTGTAACTGAAAACACTATAAATGCGAAAAGAAAAAATAAATGCTATGATCCTAATAATTCCATTTACAAGCATTTTATCTTTTTTTATAAAATATGCATTCTCGACCAAAATACTGTTATAATGTTAATTTCATTGCTACATTTTATATTAGTGAGATAAGGTTTCTGCTAAATAAAAATAAATATCTATAAAAGTTTATATAAATTTCCCTAATCCTCTGTTAAATCAAATTGTCTAAGGCCTTTTTAAAACTTCCTTTAGTGTTCTGTACTCGAGTGAGTCCTACTTCCTCAGTGGAGTTGCAAGAATCCCAAAATTGTTATATCACCAAAACACCTGCACTCGTGAGCACTGCAAGTAAATCTAAGGCCTATAATCTTGGCTCTTTGATAGGAATTTCACTGTTTTCGTTGATTTTCCAAATTCCACCGTCACAGCGGGACCCTCGTGGCTCGAAGACATTAGCACTGGTTCAGCACTTGCTACAACGCATCCAATACAGTTAACACTAATTTGTACATGATAATGCTTACTATACAGCTTATACATATAATCATCTCTCTGAATATATACACATATTCTTTGTTATCTTTCTTCTTCCTTGAAGTCATTCACTCTACCCCAAGAGATGGTCCGCTCCCCAAGTAAACAATATACAATAAATGACATTAATATTTCCCATCCCTATCTATAAATATATATCGTCTGATTAGTTTCGCGAGTATGAGGGATTCATCTACATGGACACTGGGGGGGATTCAGAGGGCAGCAAGTCTCTGCAGTAACAGTATCTCGCGTAGAAGGGGTCGGAGATGCAGTGGCTTTGGTTGCCGTATTTGTTGATCCTCGAGACATCGGCTGTGAGTTCGAAGTTGTCCTCGTACTGTCTCACTGTCGCTTCCATGTTAGCGTTGCCTGTAAACACCGAGAAAAATACAGAAATGAATTCATCATTGTTGGAAAAAAACGGAGGTATTGTTCATCTTGTCGATTTTTATAGAGCAGTATGTGTTAATTACCATCCTGCGCTGCCTTTTCGCAAAAATCCACCTCCCTCACCTTTCTTCCTTTTGTGCTTGGCGGTCTTTTGTTTTCTCTAGTCATTTATATTCAGAACCGTTTTGTATGCACAATTAAATGGTATGGGAAAAAGCATTATAAATTGCAGTGACCCTGCTGTAAAGAAATCACGCATTGAATGCTACTCAACTCAAAGCTTTATATGCGGGAAAATGAGAACCTTGTAGAAAGTTCGTTTCAAGAAAAAAATCTCAAAAGAAATATTTTCATCGTGTATCATGTACACCTCACTCATATGAGCTATATGACTGGTGTCATGCACCCATGCCATTCATGAAATAACAAAAGTAACAAACTGGTCTGTTGCAAAATCAACTTTATATTTCCCTATAATGTCATGAAGACATACATCTCTTCAACAAATACATTTGATATCTCGTCTCCTGAGAGTTCATGTACAGCTCTATCTTTAAAGGATCTGTCATCACATGTTGAGTTTAGTGCTATATATAGCTTACAAATACATTTTCATCAAACTTTTATGGCCCTATCATAAACTATAGAGCCATGAGCCATTTGACAGTGCACCATGCGGACTAGACGTTGCACGCTCACAATGTAGTTACACAGGGTACTGTAGAGCACATATCTTTCTTATTTCTTACTGTATTTGCCTTGTATTGGAGGCGTAATTAACTTTCTGATATTTCCGACCAGTGCTACTATGGTCATGAGGCGCAATATACGTTGGGTTAGGCCGTAATAGGGCGCTTGGTACGTTAACATTCTCCCACCAACTCTCAGGCTCGTACTTTTAAAACCTTCGCCAGGGCTGGCGAAAGGTTTCGCCGGGCGATCCGGAATTTCGTACTATTAAAATTATGTCTGGCGAACGTTCGCCAGGGCTGGCGAAAGATCATATTGGAACAGCCTGGCGAAGCAAAGGCGCGAGAGCTGTTTGAATACAATTTTCTTGCTTTCAAGTTATAAATTAGTAACATATTTGTGTATGATATGATGTAGAAATCACATTGAAATTCTAAAATATCTTAAAATCATAATTTATTATGAAATAACGTATATGTTTTTTTTTTTCAAGACCTTCGATGTTCCAGTCGAGAGCTCAAGACATCAGCTGTATTCCTACCCCCACCCCCGAGATGACTTATTTAGATTTAGGTTGTTGTTATTTTGGTTGTAAGGATAATGTTCTTTTCACAAATATTACCAGAAATGTTTTTTATGGCGGCATGTTTACTTTTGGCTAGTGCTCCACCGCCCAATAATGAGGCGTCTCTAATGATACCCTTGTAGGCCTACAGTTCAATATCTTGTATCAGTTAGGAATAGTAAAATAGTAATTTTTAAACTCTTTTGTTAAAGTATAAAGTTACTTTTTGTATAAAAGTATAAGGTTGATATAGTATAGTATAAAGTACTTTCAAAACCTTTCGCCAATGCTGGCGTTCGCCTGGCGAAGCTTCGCCAGGCGAACCACTTTTAAACCCAACGTTCGCCAGGGCGGGCGAAGGGATCGCCAGGCGCTAACATCTTGTATTCCTGCTAAATCTAGCGCAAATTTGTTTACATTTGCAGTGCACATAACATAACCTAAACTTAATCATTAACCTCGAGAGAAGACGAAAATGTTGTTTCCGCAATAGTCTCACTTTATACTATAACAAAGGAGTTAAATTTTAACTTTATGCTATAACAAAGAAGTAGAAAATTACTTTATACTTTAACAAAATTAACTTTATACTTTATGCTATACTATACTTTATACTATAACAAGGTTATCTTTATAGCCCGTACTTTTAAAACCTTCGCCAGTGCTGGCGTTCGCCTGGCGAAGCTTCGCCAAATGAACGCCAGCACTGGCGAAGGTTTTAAAAGTACGGGCCTAAGTGTGAGGGAGGCCTTACTTTTAAACCCAACCTTCGCCAGGGCGGGCGAAGGGATCGCCAGGCGCTAACATCTTGCATTCCCGCTAAATCTAGCGCAAATTTGTTTACATCTGCAGTGCACATAACATAACCTAAACTTAATTATTAACATCGAGAGAAGACGAAAATGTTGTTTCCGCAATAGTCTCACTTTATACTATAACTAAGGAGTTAGAATTTAACTTTATGATATAACAAAGAAGTTGAAAATAACTATGCTATAACAAAGAAGTTGAAAATAACTTTATACTTTAACAAAATTAACTTTATACTTTATGCTATACTACACTTTATACTATAACAAGGTTAACTTTATGGCCCGTACTTTTAAAACCTTTTGCTTTTTCTCGCGTTTTTTTTTTTTTTTTTTTTTTTTATTCGCCGAAGCGCTAGATTTAGCAGGAATCTAAGATGTTAGCGCCTGGCGATCCCTTTCGTTCGCCAGCCCTGGCGAACACCTGCCTGGTTTTAAAAGTAAGGCCTCCCTCACTCAGATGTTCGCCTGGCGAAGCTTCGCCAGGCGAACGCCAGCATTGGCGAAGGGTTTTAAAAGTACTTTATATTATACTATATCAACTTTATACTTTTATACAAAAAATAACTTTATACTTTAACAAAAGAGTTTAAAAATTACTATTTTACTCTTCCTAACTGATATAAGATATTGAACTGTAGGCCTTCAAGGGTATCATTAGAGACGCCTCATTATAGGGCGGTGGAGCACTACAGCTATGTTTCTATAGCCAAAAGTAAACATGCCGCCGTAAAAACACTTCTGGTAACATTTGTGAAAAGAACATTATCCTTACAACCAAAATAACAACAACCTAAATCTAAATAAGTCATCTCGGGGGTGGGGGGTAGTGGTATGGGGGTAGGAATACAGCTGATGTCTAGAGCTCTCGACTGGAACATCGAAGGTCTTGAAAAAAAACGTATATACGTTATTTCATAATAAATTATGATTTTAAGATATTTTAGAATTTCAATGTGATTCCTACATCATATCATACACAAATATGTTACTAACATAATTTGAAAGCAAGAAAATTGTATTCTAACAGCTCTCGCGCCTTTGCTTCGCCAGGCTGTTCCAATATGATCTTTCGCCAGCCCTGGCGAACGTTCGCCAGACATAATTTTAATAGTACGAAATTCCGGATCGCCCGGCGAAACCTTTCGCCAGCCCTGGCGAAAGATTTTAATAGTACGGGCCTCAGTCATAAACGTCCTAGATATCTTATTAAACTTTTTAACATAATTTTCTTAGATTTTTTGTCATATTTTAAGCGACATTAATATCTCCCTCAAGCAATTAAACTCACTCACCCGGCAAGGTGGTAAAGACGACAGAAATAGTCTTCGTCTTGGCCTCGTCCGGTCGAACGCCTTTACGATTCTGTCCCAGTCGACCTCTGACTACCTGCGGAACAAAATTTCAGGGCTCATGTAACATCAAAGACGTGTCAGTTTGGTGTCAGTTTGTTGTAAGTTTATGTAGCAGCAAGGTATACGTCTTCTTTTAGTTATCAATGTTGTGTTTCTGCCACTATAGTAAAGATATATCTATTATAGTGAATTTAACTGCCATTTATAATACGCTTACATCTGCCACATGCAGCTTGATGCACCCAGGAAACGCTTCCATTCCATAATTAAGTTGGTTTACGACAAATTCTGCAGCCTTGCGAAGACGTGGGTGATTGGCTTCTACTTGTTTGGAACGTTCGCAAGTACAATAGTGTTCTGGTATGGTAGCGTCTTCGCAATTCCTGTTGTCCGGGATCTCTTGGAACAAACTCTGTCCATGTGGCATCGTTGGCATACTAAAATCAGTCGATGAGTATTGAAAATCATATAGTGAAAAGTAAAAGTAAGACAATTCTCCCTATTTAAGTGGCGTCTAAGGCCGTCTCATAAATGTTCAGACATAAAAAGGAATGAATACTTAGTCACAAAAAACGCTTTTGTCATATGTTTGCACGTTTTCTCTACACTCACCTGGTGAAATTGTTCTCATATGCTCTGGCAAGGATGTCTCCCAGTGTTACATGGAAGTCAAAGTTGGACACGAGTCTGTGCGTGTTGGTGTTGAGGTTCTTCCAGGCTTCAGGGTACTTCTCCTTGAACCATGGGGGAAACAGCACAAAGAAGTACGGCAGTCTCTCCTCTAGCAGGCCGGCGTAGGTCAGTCTGATGTCCCCAAACCTGATTCCATGGTCGCTGATGAAGAACAGTATGGTGTGGTCCAACACGCCACTCTCATTTAGTTTTCTCAGATACTCCAGTGAAGGCAGGTCAGTGGCTGACGCCCATTCTACTTGGTCATGTGTTATGCCTGTGTTCCAGTAATAGGAAATATACGGCGTGTCTCGGAATGTATTTGCAACAGCCAGGGAATAATCATGGATAACAGATATGCTCTTTTCTCCTCCCAAACATAGTACAAAGCTTCCGGACTGCCCTGCATTGTGTTTTGTGTACGAGTGAGAAACTAACATGTAAGGCCGGTTGTAGTAGTCGGTGGGCTCTTTAACGAACCCATACCTATTGTAATGGAAGGATCCTGAATAAGGGTCATCTTCTCCATACACTGTAATATATCCTGCATCAGAGAAATTCTTCCAGATGAGGGGACAGTCGTCAAATTTCGTACGCTTCGGCTGACAGGTCTCAGTCAACTCCTTCTCAGTGAGTCCCATCAGTGAAGCGGCCATGTTGGGGTTGGTGTTGTCGGCCACTTTGTTGAAGGCTTGGAAGTCGAGAGCGCCGAGCTCGTCCTTCAGGAAGTGGAACGTCTTGGGCATGTTGCGTCGCATGTTGGCGCGAGACACGGAGTCAATGCCCATGATCAAGACGCTCAGCATATCTTGTCGATGGTCGCCATGTTTCTCCTGTGTGCAGGAGACCACTTATCATTAGTTTGTGTTTGCGAAAAAATATATGCGTCTGCAGATAACAATCTTTTTAGTGGTTAGATATATGATGAATTTATTTTATTTAAATACTATTAAAATTCTTTCTCTGGAATTTTGACGCACCAGGGTAATTACCTGCATTTCGTTATGACTGTACCTGAAAACGTTTTCTCTTTGCTTCGGATCTTCGGGGTTGAAGGAAGTAATGGACTGTTTCATAGAGTTTCTTTACGTTGCTGTGACAAGACACCAAGACGCCGTCCTCATCTATGGGCGTGACGGCGTCTCGGAGGAGGACCTTCTTCTTCAGGCTGCAAGGACTCCGAGGTTTAGACAAAATACACGATAATGATGTAACTATTGTCGGATTCAAAAACAATCAGCTGACTTACTCAAAACTTTGAAGATCCCCAGCGAATGACAGAGCAATGGGATTTATTTTTAAGTAAGGTAAGCATTATTTTGAATAATTAACAGG
>NC_091574.1:28644514-28649514 GCF_042767895.1 Penaeus vannamei | reverse complement strand
GTTTTTTAGGAGCATAAGAACGAGTGAAATGGTTCGTATACATTTTCTGTACACGGTTTACTAGTTACTGCCAGCAAATATTAGCTATTGAATTCTGGGTGTAGTCCGAACTCACACCTCTTCACATGTACTTTACAAATATATATATATATATATATATATATATATATATATATATATATATATATATATATATATATATATATATATATACATATATACATATATACATATATACATATATACATATATATATATATATATATATATATATATATATATATATATATATACAGAGAGAGAGAGAGAGAGAGAGAGAGAGAGAGAGAGAGAGAGAGAGAGAGAGAGAGAGAGAGAGAGAGAGAGAGAGAGAGAGAGAGAGAGAGAGAGAGAGAGATTACATAAAAAGTCTGCTTTTAAAAGTATTTAATGGATGTATAGATATGTTAATTAAATATTAACCAGTGTTGTGTTTTGTATTTTTTCAATTGCTTCAATGAATCTTTCAAGTCTTGACAAGACCCTTGACTCTCATAAGAGCCCTGATCTTTGTCAACTTATTTCATTTTACCAATGCAGCTAACATTTTACGATGTGCTTAAGTAAAAAATATACATCCAATGCTTAGCATAAAATCAGTCTTACCTGGCATAGTCATGAAAACAACAGAGATTGTGAGCATGTTCTTTAAGGTGCCTTTGTGACTCGTCCCAATTTGTCCTCTGACCACCTGTCAATGATAGACTTCATGTAGACTATTTTAAAATCTTACCCGGTTATCTCATTCTCACTCATTCTTCAACTCAGAACAAAAATAAGAATATTTCATATAGTTACAAAATAGTTACAAAATCAGTAACTAAAAAGGAGATGATTTAACCCAACCCAAGTTCATTCTCTCTTGGTCTCACTACAATTAAAACCCTTAATATTTGAAACCGTTACAAACAACTGCTGATAAAGGTAACGAAAAAGAAAAAAAAAGAAAAACGTATAAAGCGCACTCCTTTGATATTCCTACCTGCACAGCATGCAACTTCATACACTCTGGAAAGGCCGTCATTCCGAAGTTGAGCTGGTCCACCACGTACTCCGCCGCGTCGTGAAGCCGTGGATCGTCGGGTTCCACTTGGCTCGAATGCTCACAGGAACAGTAGTGGTCAGGGATGGTGGCGTCCTCGCAAGTCCTGTTGATTGGGATCTCCTGAAACAAACTCTGGCCGTGTCGTGTCGTTCTGGGGGTTTAAAACAGAAAAATGAGTACACTTTCCGTTTGTGAAGTTGTTCTACCATATTTTCAGATATTAAGAAAAAATAATTACAAAGTTCGAGTAAAACTAAAAATCACAGTCCAAATCTGAATGTCATGTAGTTCACTGTTACATAACGAAACATTGCATATTGCTTGTTTTATCATTAATGACGTTTCATATCATAATTTGTAACAGATGGAAGGACCTTATAGGAAATGCAACCAGAAATAGTCAGTCTAAGAAAGCAACCTCAAGAGTTTACCTGGAGCTGCCCCCATATGAACCAGTCAAGATATCTGTCAAAGTTGCAAAGAAGTCAAAGTTGGACACGAGTCTTTGCGTGTTGGTGTTGAGGTTCTTCCAGGCTTCAGGGTACTTCTCCTTGAACCATGGGGGAAACAGCACAAAGAAGTACGGCAGTCTCTCCTCTAGCAGGCCGGCGTAGGTCAGTCTGATGTCCCCAAACCTGATTCCATGGTCGCTGATGAAGAACAGTATGGTGTGGTCCAACACGCCACTCTCATTTAGTTTTCTCAGATACTTCAGTGAGGGCAGGTCAGTGGCTGATGCCCATTCCACTTCGTCATGTGTTATGCCTGTGTTCCAGTAATAGGAAATATACGGCGTGTCTCGGAATGTATTTGCAATAGCCAGAGAATAATCATGGATAACAGATATGCTCTTTTCTCCTCCCAAACAAAGTACAAAGCTTCCGGACAGCCCTGCATTGTGTTTTGTGTACGAGTGAGAAACTAACATGTAAGGCCGGTTGTAGTAGTCGGTGGGCTCTTTAACGAACCCATACCTATTGTAATGGAAGGATCCTGAATAAGGGTCATCTTCTCCATACACTGTAATATATCCTGCATCAGAGAAATTCTTCCAGATGAGGGGGCAGTCGTCAAATTTTGTACGCTTCGGCTGACAGGTCTCAGTCAACTCCTTCTCAGTGAGTCCCATCAGTGAAGCGGCCATGTTGGGGTTGGTGTTGTCGGCCACTTTGTTGAAGGCTTGGAAGTCGAGAGCGCCGAGCTGATCTTTAAGGAAGTAAAAAGTCTTGGGCATGTTGCGTCGCATGTTGGCGCGAGACACGGAGTCAATGCCCATGATCAAGACACTGAGCATGGCTCGTCGTTGTCCACCATGTTCTTTCTGTGAGAAGGGAAGGAAAGGTGTGAAAGATGTTATTTACATCCCTAAAAGCAACTAATATATGTTTTCAGACGAAGAGGTGCACACGATCTTCAACTGATTTCCCAAGTTCAAATACAGTACTGGAAATTCTTAAACAGCAGTACATGAGTCTACAATGTTTCCATAAACAGGCTTAGCATATTGAGCCTTCCTGACTTATCTTGATTCTAAGTCCTATCAGTTGCATTATTAGAAACAATAGCGTCGATCTTCTGCATCTAGACTTAAAAATGGAATCACAGTTGACTTCAAGACTGCTATTCAAATTCTTTCAGTAGATCTTTTACCATGCCAGTACACTCTCATCCTCTCATCATTCATTTATTAATACATTATCACTATGGTAGGAAACCGGTGCCAGGCATTACCGATTGCCCTGTGGGAGATGTTATCGTTCCAAGGTGTCGTTCTGTGTGTAACTGGGGCAAAGTATGTTAAGAACGTGCCATGCTTCTCCTATACATATATATACATATGTGGCAAATTAGTGGTAAAAAAAAAGACATAAATGTTTTTTTTTTCTGGTGATCAATGTACTGTGCACTCTTCACACGTGAATGATGTGACCCTGGGTGTGAAGAAAATTATTTGCACACCTTTAATTTCGACTTTTCACAGTTACTGAGTCACATCGGTGATGAATAACAAAACCCAAAACATTTACACAGACGTATTGAAGATTCTGATATAAATTAGCAGCTTTTTAAAAGAAAAGCGGCTGATGAAGAGGGCGATCGGCGTTCAAAAAGAGGCCAGTGATTCAGCTGCTACAGGACGGAGAGGCGGAAACCGGGGATGATGGAGAACTTCCTGAAGATCCTGAAGCCAAAATGTTTTTTTTAACAAATTTCGGCTGTTAGTTTAATTTGCAACTTATTGTAAGTCATTTACCATTTACAATTTTATGCTAATGTCCTTGGCTGCAAAAGCTATGTTATAAGTAGGGAGATTTCATGAGTGGTCGTTACACAAAAATGTATCGGCGAAAGGTCTAGTGGTGTAATGATATATTAAATACTTAACAAGAATATAAAGCATGATACCAAACCGAAGAAAATAAATAGTAAGAGCTACTTAATAATTGTTTTATTCGAATCTACTCTGATTGGAAGTTTTCTTTCTAAATTTAGCAAGAAATGCAGCTGAAACTTTCTATTTCTACTGTTACACTTTTTGGAAAATCCTACCTTAGAAATAACAAACACATATATTTAGAATGAATCACCATTAGAAATTAGCCATTTATTTGTGTTCCATTTACATTCGATCTCTATGCTTTTAAAGTTTATCTATTTCTGAAATAAATTTGTATAAAAGTATGTAAGCCTAACATCTACTCAAAGATGGCGTAAAAATTATTTATACAAATATCATACAAAAAATATAAATATAAATAATTTCTGTTCCTCCTAAGAAATAATTGAAATAGAAACCCTGACAAAAAAGCGAAACAATCTGAAAAAAATCACATAAAATAACAAACTAAATTTAAAAAAAATGGCGACGAAGCCCAAGGAAAATGACTAAAACGGAGCCACGATTTTACCTGAAACCGTTCCCTCTTCTCCTTCGACCGCCGCGGCTGAAGGAAGTAATGGACCGTCTGATAAACCTTGTAAATTCTGCCGTAACAGGTGACGATCACCCCGTCTTCGTTGATGGCTGTGCTGGCTCCGTTCAGGGCGACTTTTTTCTTTAACCTTGGGGTAAGGGGGAGAGATAAGATTACCGGTGTCTTTTTAGAAAGAATCTAAATGTATCTGTAAGTAAATCAACTGTTCCAGGTTTTTTTTATAGGAGTTATCAGTTTCTTTTTTTTTTTTTTTTTTTTTTGGGGGGGGGTAGGGAGTCGGTGAATGAATACACACGTTGAGAATAAAATTTTCAGGTAATATTCACCGTTATTCATTTAGTAATTCTTTCGGTTGTATTTACTACTTGATCAACCTGTGAAAAATCTTTCTCATTTATATTTCAACGACAGCAAATTTCTGATATTATCTGCTAATAACTCATGAAATAGTTATCTGTAACCCATGTTTGTTTGTTTTTTTGTTTAATTTGCACGGTTTAGAATTTTATCCCAAGGAGACAATATTGGAGTAGCGGCCTTTTTTGCACTAAAAAGATTTATTTATACTAAATCATTTCAGTAAGAATATATCTTTGCAGCACACTGCGAAGACCTAGATGAACCTTCATAGGAAATATCCTAACACCACTTGTACTGTCCATCCCCCGCGGTTCCCAATTGGCGTTAATAACATCGACTTCGTGTTTAGTAACCAGTAAAGTACGGAGACTGCTGTCAACATACCTTCCCATTCTTTCCAAAGCAATGTATTACTACAATTGTACAATCAGGATGGACAACCCTCAGGATATGATGAGGTTAAAATAGTAGGTAGTGAAACATAAAACAGCCCTCCCATCCAAACTAACTCCTGTCCACAATAAATATTTATAGAAAACGGGGGCAAACACGTGTAACATTTAGAAAAAAACGAGAAATTGGACAGACATAAAAGTAAAAACATTTGCCCTGTAACTGAC
>NC_091574.1:28634514-28637014 GCF_042767895.1 Penaeus vannamei | reverse complement strand
CACTTTTACGGTTGATGGACTGCCTAGATATATATTTCACGTCAATCACAAAGCCGTAGCAGTCTATTTAGTGCACAATTAATCAAACATGTCATCAAACAAGCCCTTTCTACAAGAATTATTATAGTAAGCGTTCATGCATTAGTCGCCTTCATCCGCCTGAACCCAGCCTAATCTTACCTCATCTACCCCAACCCGAGGATTCTTGGTCAGGGTATGGGAGCGAACTTGCTGACTACCTGACAGGGCGTGAAGAGAGCAACCCTTAACAAGCTGCCTTCAAGATGAAACGAGGTCTTAAACGAGGTGGCCAAACAAGCATTACACCAGACAACTCGTGGTCTTTACCTCCCTACAGCGCTTAACACGTGTATTTCTTCACAGTCTCCTAACATCTAACACAGCACGGCTGCTAGACCGAATGATGCATGGCGCATCCATTTACTCTCCATTTAAACACATGTTTGCGTTAAACACAAGCAGACACAAGTGTAACTGTGAGCGCGAGTGAGCATACGCGTGAGTGCCTGATAATAAGAGGATGTGTTTGTGTGTTAGCGCTCAAATCTCTATATCTATCCTCCCAGTGTTTCCGTTAAAAATTATTACTATATACGTCCTTATGTGAGAACATTCTAATGTATTATCAGATCGTCTCGAGTATCGAGTCGTCACACATTTATTTCTCGTTGTAATATGTAACCTGAATTATTGAACTTGTTACACTTTTCCTTACTACAGATCAATTTATTAGGCGAATCACACAATCACTTTTGTTTAAGATTTTTCAACGATAATCCTTGCTATGAAGATATTATAAGCAGCCTGATAAACTTAAAAAAGCCGACAGTAAACTACATGTTGTAAAAGAAATACAGCACCCACGCCACCAGTACCTCTCACCCAAACTTACATCCTACATTAAAAAAACACTATATCAAAATCATTACACCAACAGCATTAAGGTACCGCTGTAGCAGGAATCTCCCCCCCCCCCTTTCGCACTTGACTGAAATTCACCCCCCCCCCCCCGACTGCAATCCCACCTAGTCGTATGTTAAGACCTTGCAATGCACATACCTGTTAACTTGGATCTCCAATGCATTTCGGAAGCAAGCACGGGACTGTGTGCACGGCCTGGCAACTGAGCGGGGAGGCTGGATGAGGATAGCGTGTCCTGTTGATTGTCAAGTCTGCGTTTCCCCGTCCTGGATAGCGAAATTAGAGTCATTAACCACAACAAAAGACTAAACGAATTAACTGTATTTCGTTATTTTGTGTCGGCTACATGTTTTTTGTTTATGTATCAATATATCTATCTATGAACATGTGTGTGTGTGTGTGTGTGTGTGTGTGTGTGTGTGTGTGTGTGTGTGTGTGTGTGTGTGTGTGTGTGTGTGTGTGTGTGTGTGTGTGTATGTGTGTGTGTGTATGTGTGTATGTGTGTGTGTGTGTGTGTGTGTGTGTGTGTGTGTGTGTGTGTGTATGTGTGTGTGTGTTTGTGTGTGTTTGTGTGTGAGAGAGAGAGAGAGAGAGAGAGAGAGAGGGAGAGGGAGAGAGAAAGAGTGAGAGAGTGAGATAGAGTGAGAGAGAGAGAGAGAGAGAGAGATAAGCTGAAACAGAAAGGAAAAAGCAGGAGAGGTGGAGGTGGTAGAAACAGAAAATCCGATAAAAGGAAAATATAAAAAGGATGGAGGGATAACACACAAGAACAATGTAACAGAAGAAAAAATATTAGAGGAAGAGAGAACTTCAGACAGTGAAAAAAACAACCATGTTTATGGAATGAAACTCATAATTAGCAAATACATGCATATAAATTCACCCACTATGCTAAACGTATCTCTAAAAGAGGAATTAAAAAGAGCTATATCTACTAATCATAATTCCTCATTGAATATCTAGATCATAATTTTTCTGTCAAATCTTGATTACCTCGAGAATCAGTTTGGGTAAACTGTACCCGCTGACAATACTATTTACTAAATACAATACAATTTAATAAATAAAAAAATCTTAATTGTACTGGCTACACGAATCCACTTGAAAAATGCCGTGTGACAGAAGTCCTACAATTGGAAGCCCCTCCGGAAAGTGACCAAAAGCAGAGCTGACCGCTTTTCCGTAGCAGCATTTCTGCTTTTTAAACATTAGATTAATAAGAAAATGGACATAAATTATAAAATTGATTCATACACTCATAAACGGATGAAAATTAGATTACAGTTGCAGTGCGTAGGTTCTTGCTCATTGCACTGCATAAAACAATATGTAATAGATACACTAAACCAGAAATGTAACAACATTCAACAACATAAAATGCACCCGCACCTCTTTACAGAAAATGTATTAGATGTACTACTGAAGAAAATACAACATTGTACCTGTAAACGATTTATCTAAAGATTATACGACTATTCGTTATGAGTGTGTTGTAGGGCTCAAGACTTTGTCATTCTATGGGATTGTGGCTCCACCTTTAGTGATGCCCAGCCAGAAG
>NC_091574.1:28609514-28622014 GCF_042767895.1 Penaeus vannamei | reverse complement strand
AGCATTTACCTTACTGACCTCAAGAATATGTATTTGGATAAACATTTTTGGACGTTTGCATATAACAAAGTTAAAAGTCTACACATCTGTTCTTAGCCATATTGAAGATGTAATTCACTGGTTAATAGTCTTGCAACAGCGACCTTCTTGTCATGTCTGTTACCACAATATATATTTACAGTAAAGGTCAAAATACGCTGCTATATTCGGGGTGAATATTTAATCATCAGAACTTTTATCACCTACGTTACATACAGATAAAAATATCTTATTAATGATACTGGATAAAGTTAGTTTGTTGCCTTTGTCTGATAAGAATGTTTTGGGTTTATAATGTAGCACTTTGAAAATGTTAAATAAAAGACCAAAAGTTAAGATACATTCCTAGGTTATAAAACATAAATGAATAAATAAAACAACGTAATATAACAGGTTTTCTTACAGGTATTGACTTCACTAGAGATACTGTATATTACAAAGTGGACCAAAAGATATATATCACAATTATCTAAAATGTTACGTGTTGTTGCCACACACTTTATTCATGAGGACCCTCAAGCCACGAGTCAAGAGAACACGCAGAACGTAGCACACGGTGAATATAAGTTCTACTAGTGTGATGAAAGAGGCACCCATGAACAGCCCCATCTGCCCGCCAAGGTCACCTGGAAGGACAAGAGAAATGTCCACTACGTATAAGCATGTGAGGTGAGGAAAGGTCTAGAACAACGTAGTAGTGAGAAAACTCATGATAACCTTTGGTTGAGATATATGGTGACAGGACTACGTACGTAAAGCAGAAATGTAAGTGTGAAAATTATCTCATGAAAGCGTTATATCTAAATCAACTTTTAGAAGTATATGAATAAGT
This sequence comes from Penaeus vannamei, assembly GCF_042767895.1. Lineage (NCBI taxonomy): Eukaryota > Metazoa > Arthropoda > Malacostraca > Decapoda > Penaeidae > Penaeus > Penaeus vannamei. The sequence goes on along the minus strand of NC_091574.1, from coordinate 28,621,143 downwards.
AATGAAACATGGATATCTTAATGAAAAGCAAGACTGCGTTTGAGCGATACATACTGAACCATGTGATGAAAGTTGGGATGCGTTCGTAGTATTCCGTGAAGCCCAGCTCGGTGTAATATATGTTCACCATGGAGAGAGTTATGCTGTGAGAATACATAAATAAGATTTTTAATTATAGTGTTTAATCGTTGTAGAGAAAGTAGAAAATGTTATTAGAATACAGAATACACAGTATGGATGAAACAGCCCTTTACATTTGTAAATTCAAAACATGATGTTTCGATTTTAGAGAGAGAGAGAGAGTGTGGGTGCGTGTGCGTGCGTGCGTGCGTGCGTGCGTGCGTGCGTGTGTGTGTGTGTGTGTGTGTGTGTGTGTGTGTGTGTGTGTGTGAGTAGCAATGCAAGAGTCAGAAAGTAAAACTTACTTTGGAGGAAGCAGTCTGTTGTCAATGATGCTTTGTACGCCACTCTCCATGAGAGTTGTGTAACTTAATTGCTGGTTAATGGTTGTAGTGAAGCACAACTTTCCAAAATCTGTAAGAAAAATAAGACCATGAAGTTATTCCCGATGTTTCTCCTCTTTTGTTCGTTCTTGTTATTATCATTGTTGTTTGTACTATTATTGCTGGTTATAATTATTATCATTATTATTATCACTATTATTATTATTATTATTATTATTATTACCGTTATTATCATCATCATTATTATTGTCATTATCATATTCCTACTCCTCTCCTTCCCTATTCTATTTCTTAATTAATTCTTCTCTTCGTCTCCTCTATTTTGTTTTCCCTTGCATCCTACCTCCACCCAGCTGGCTCAAATGATTCTGAACACAGTCCATCATCTCGTCATTTATTTTGCTTTGGTAGAGCGTTATCTCAGGCATGCAAGCACCTGGAAATTGTTTGGCTGTTGTTAAAAGGTGTGTGAGAGTTATTATAGAAGATATGACTATACATTATATATATATATATATATATATATATATATATATATATATATTATATATATATATATATATATATATATATATATATATATATATATTGCATGTGGGACCTCTCTCAAACTTTCATATAAATGCTCACATATATCTTCTTGGAATGTTGATTTTAGAGGAGACAAGAAGGATGGGAGCGGAAGGGGTTAGAAAGGAGAGAGAGAGTGAAGGGGGACGAGAAAAAGAAATATGGAGGGAGAGGGAAGAGGAAGAGAGAGAGAGAGAGAGGAAGAGCGAGGGAGGTAGGGAGAGAGAGAAATATGGAGAGGGAGGGGGAAGAGGAAGAGAGAGAGAGAGAGAGAGAGTGTGTGTGTGTGTGTGTGTGTGTGTGTGTGTGTGTGTGTGTGTGTGTGTGTGTGTGTGTGTGAGTGAGTGAGTGAGTGAGTGAGTGAGTGAGTGAGTGAGTGAGTGGGCGAGCCTTAAAAAAACACCCACTCATTTAACAACCATAAACGAATGAAGACCCTGTCAAATTACATTTTACGAAAAAAAAACATCACTCACTAGTCGTATCATTAGCGAACATGAACGGGAGGAACGAGCAGTTGAAGTAATAGTTAAGGCAGTCTCGATAGAGCAACGAGAAGTACTGGTTGCTCCCCGTGTAGGCTCGCTCCTCCTCACTCATGGCCCAGAATTTTTCCTCGCTCACACAACGAGGTCGCGGGTTGGGCAGAAGCCAGGCGTCCAGGTACACCTCTGTGTGGTCGATCTGAGAAAATAAAAACGTGTGTTCGCGTGAGAGAGGTTGTGTGAAGGCGAAATCGTACGTAAGATGGGCATTGTGAGTTGGATTCGCCGAAGCTCTGAAAATCTGTCCTTGTTGAACAGGCGTTAGGTGTTTTGAATGATATATACATATTTATTAAATATTGATAAGATTACTTTTCATTCTTTTCTGCATGCGAGAATCTGGGGGTTCCTCTCCCTCTCTCACACCTCTTAATCCTCTTTCATCTTCAGACCTTCCCACCCCGAGAATCTGGGGTTCCTCTCCCTCTCTCACACTTCTTAATCCTCTTTCACCCTTAGGAGACCTTCCCGCCCCGTCCTTACGTTAGTGACGTCCAGAGCAACGGAGGCGGCGGTGTTGGGCGCGATCCGGACGGCCTGGATGTTGGCGGCGACGGCGGGCGAGCTGGCGAAGTTGGAGAGCGAGACGTGGATCCCCGCCTCGGCCAAGGACGTCGTCGACACCACGTTGTAGTCGTATTCTGCAATGTGCGGTCTCGTTATTATTGTTGTTATGTAATCATACATCCTTGCGTCTTTTTTCGTGAGATTTTTTCGATAGTTTGAAGAGATACGTTCACTGTTTCTATTAGACTACCTTATTATGATTGGTATTTCATTGGGTATGGAATTGACAAAAGTATGTGTGAGTAAAACCGAATCTCCAATCGTAGGAATAGACTTTGTGCTTCTAATGCATTGATTACAACTGTCTCGAAAGAGAATATGACCGAAATATTAGTCTCATAAAATCAAAAGAGGAGAAACAATGAAATGAGGCACTAAAAGCGATACGACACAGTTTCTCTCTGTCCAGTTTTCTTTGCCTTCCCTAACTTATTCGGATTACCCGGAAACTTATTTCGAGACCATCGCTGTAATTTCCACCGGCAAAAATGCTATATGCCAAGAGAGAAGAAAGTGAGAGAGAGCACCTACCCATATACTCGCGAAGTGCGACATCGAAGAGAATCCTGTAGCCGCCAACCAGGCCCGCGATGGTCTGGTTGAGTCTCAAGCCATTCTGGTTAAGTGTGGTGAAGCAGACGCCTAGTGTGGTGATGGTCGGCCTCAACACCGTCTGGCAGCACTCGGAACTACAGCAGAGGATAAATAGTATAAATTTAACGAACTGACAAGGGGAAAAAACGCGTAGATGAGCGTGCCGGGCCTATACTTTTTGCACTACCTGTGACTTCGCTTCACAGAACGAATATTTAGAAGTTTTTCCTTAAAAAAAGCCATTAACACTGCACAAAGGATGAAATGTGAAAACACCAAAGATGTAGATATAAATATTCGAAATAAGCCAAGAATAAACATACTAACAATAACGTTGTTTTATCCACTCCAAGATTCTTTGGGTTTAGTTTCCTTTATTCTAATTAAACTAAGAAACACTTACCTACTCATACTCTCAGACGCCGAGTAGCATCCTTTCACCAGTTCCTCGCATCTGATAATTGAGCATGTGAAAAGAGGAAAAATTATCACCGTAACCATTTTCATCATCAATATCAACATCAAGACGATACAGTATATACAAAGTGGCTTCATTCTACATAACTACGTTGGGAACAATTAAATACCGATATATTTATACATTTAGTATATGTTTCTTCTACCGGGCAGTAGGTCGCAGAGATCTTTGTCTTCATTAGTAGTGCCAGTTGGACGGGTATTTTTATTAAATATGAGAAAGATGAACCATATTCATATTGACAAATGTGGAAAAGGTATGAATGAGACTGGATATCTCCCCAATACACGAGATGTATTTGACCGGTTTCGATTACGTCTTCGTCAGAAATAGAAATGTATTTCTGAGGAAGACGTAATCGAAACCCGGCAAATACATCTCGTGTATTGTGAAGATATCCAGTCTCATTCATACCTTTTCTACAAATATATTAGAAAATATGAGATGGGAAGAGATAAGAAGGATGGGGACAAATGAATTCATGACTCAAATAAACAGCAAAACATGAGAATTAAATATGAAAAAGAAGGCCAAGTGATGATCCCCCACCCCTGACTGAAGATTCAAAATACCTTTTCAAACCAGGTTGCCTTGCTATTAAAAATTCAAAACTTTTTCGAAAGGACCTCCACCCATTAACATACAAGAACACTGGACTCTTACAAGGAAGAACCACTACCAGCGACTCACCCTGGGGAAAGCATTGTTATGAGTTCCTCGAGGGTGACTTTGTGGACTTCCAGGTACTCCCGAAGTTCTTCTCTTAACAATATTATCCTTTTGGGGTCACGACTCAACACGGGGCTGATGACCTCTGTTCCGCGGACGGCCAGGAGGAGGTAGGATGCCAGGGTCTTGCTCACGTTGTACTCTGTGGGGAAGGGAGCGAGGTGTGTATTAGCTGGCCGTGGGTTATGCTGTGTCAGGTGTTGCAAGTAGGAAAAATATGAATATGGTTTATATTGCAGTGGACGCACGAACACATACAGGCTTAGACAAACACATGTATATCTATATATATGTGTATGTATATGAATGCACACATACAAACACACACAAACACACGCACGCACGCACACGTACGCACACGTACGCACACACATACACACACATACACACACACACACACACACACACACACACACACACACACACACACACACACACGCGCGCGCGCGCGCGCGCGCTCACACACTCACACTCACTCACTCACTCACTCGCACACACTCACACTCTCACTCACTCACTCACTCACTCACTCGCACACACACACACACGCCACACATAGATCCCAAAAAAGCCTGAAACAAAATCACTGTTCGAGCGAAAAGCGACCTTACGCTCCATCTTGCTCTTCCAGAACCCCGACAGAGTGCAGACGGTCACGTCGGGAAGGCGGATCCCCGTGCTCTGGTTGTTCCTGTAGGTCACCTCCGTGTAGGGGCGCTTGGTCACGAAGGCGGCGTAGGTGGCGTCGTAACCCACTGAGAGCAAGGCCCCGAGACTGCACAGGAGGAGCAGAGGAAAAACAAATGCGGTCAAATTAAAAAGTAGAAACGTAAAAGTGACAAAATGTTTAAAAAGTAAAAAAAAAGTCGCCATTGGCAAAATAAAATAACCAGTAAAAATAAAAGAATATGATATAACCATGGAAGAATATGATGATAAGAGTAACAGTGAAAATAGAAAAGACTGTCACGAGTGGCTCCCACCTGACGAAAGTGACGACGACCCAGAAAATCCTCATAATTATGTGTATGTCCTTTTCTACCACGTGACTGAAGCCGTGGGCTGTCGTCTTCTGACAGAACTCTCTGAAATCGTGATAGGTATCGCAGTTAGTGTACTTGCTAAAATGGGAATCAATAAATCTCTCTCTCTCTCTCTCTCTCTCTCTCTCTCTCTCTCTCTCTCTCTCTCTCTCTCTCTCTCTCTCTCTCTCTCTCTCTCTCTCTCTCTCTCTGTACGTGCGTGCATATGCGTGTGCGTGCTATTTAAGTGGTCAATTAAATCAGTAAATATGGACTATTCATTAACTTGAGTCTTGAATGTGATTTGCAGTAAATCAAAAAACTAAATAATTAAATAAATAATAACTGTATCCAGAGTGCAAAGACTAAGCCGCACACAAAATTCAGCAACGTCACACTAACCTAAGCGTCTCCCTGGCGCCCTTTGTCAGTCCCGAAGCTTGAACCATCAGCTTCTCGCGGGTCTCCGTAAGCTTGGTCAGTGTGATTTTTCTTTGGAGGACCTTTTCTGGCTTTTCATTTTCTTGCGTCAGCTTCAGCTTGGAGTCGTCGTGTTTGATGGCAGGTCTGCTCGTCACCTTCGTATCTTGTGGTGTTTGAGGGACGATTTGGTTGCTGTTTGGTTGAGATTTCGTGTTTTCTTTCAAGTTGGTTGGGCTCAAGACGATGCCACAGTCGAGATTTGTGTTGCTGAGGATTGAGGCGTTTCTATCGTCGCTGCTCGAAGGGTACATCATCTCGTACGACGGCGGGTCCTCGTCGAAAGCCAACCGATCCTGAACACATAAACCGGCATTTCTCGCGAAGCTACGGGTCGCATCTCGACTGTCTCTGGCCTCGCGTTCTGGCGGAAGTCCCACTTCTTCTGTTTCTCTCTCGTCAGCCATGGCTCCGGCCGTTTCACGCAGTTCGATATGGAAGTCCAAAATGCCGCAACATCGGTAAGGTAAGCCTACAAGTCACAGCACATGAAGCACAAACCAGCAGCCGTCGCCAGAGTAGCGTTTGTGCGTCTCTTTCCTATATTCATCGCAGGGAAAATGCGCCACACCATCCCTCCGTCCACAACAAAATAGAGCCGAGTCTCCTTATATAGCCTTGATAACATCAACAGCGTATGACGTCACGATTTTTTCCTGTTTTTGAGTATGCTTTGCTGGCTTGTTCCGGGTTGCGGTTTTTGCACATGTCTATTTCATTGTGAAAAAGGAACTTGAGTTTCAGTCTGAATCCTTATTACCGAAATTAAATAGCATTACTAAAAAATATGTTAATATACGTCCTTCAATGCCAAATCAGTGTCACTTCATTGCCAAAATGAACACCGGGTTTTGGATTGAACCTTATTAATCATTATTCTCTTGAAGTGAAGCCCCCCCCCCAACAAAAAAAGGCGAAATAATACCCAATAACACTCCTTACATCATGTGGCATGTGTGTTTACCTCTCAGCGAGACACGCGCGATCATACCTCATAAAACCCGGTCTCATAAACTCATAAATATGACCAACAACTCGGAACCTTTGTTGTCGGATATAGTTCGTAAGGAACTTTGGAAGAGAGAGAGAGAGGGGGGGTGGGGGCAGACTGACAGACAAATAAATAAATAATCTTTGTATATTGAAAGTACTCTCTAATTAAAAATAAAATATAATCAGGGATTGTTCCGTATCTCCTGAAAATAGTCGTTTTTTTAACAATATTCACACAAAGATAATAATAGCATCGGTTTATAAAGTACCGGAGTGGTGGAAAGATTGGAGGGGGGGGGGGGGATGGGGTCAAAAGAAGGCGACAGGATGGTATTAAGGATTAATCAATCACTTTCTTAATATAAAACTAATAAATAAATTGGTTTCTTAGATTGGGTTTTAATTGTGAAGTACTTATTTGTGATTAATCTTGTTTTCAATTTGAAGCATACCATTATGAAAAGTGTTTGCAAATGTATTTAAGAGAGCGGGCGCTAGGAATCAAATTAGAAGCTAAGGGGCCGTTAGGAATCCACCTGGACGCCAAGGGGGCGCTACGAATCGTCTTGGAAGCCAAGGAATCCACATGTAAGCCTAGGGGGCGCTAAGAATCCACTTGGAAGCATAGGGGCGCTACCAATCCATCTGGACGCCAAGGGGGCGCTAAGGATCCACCTGGAAGCCAAGGGGGCGCTAAGAATCCACCTGGAAGCCAAGGAAATCACTTGGAAGCAAAGGGGGCGCTAAGGATCCACCTGGAAGCCAAGGAAATCACTTGGAAGCCAAGGGGGCGCTAAGAATCCACCTGGAAGCCAAGGAAATCACTTGGAAGCCAAGGGGGCGCTAAGAATCCACCTGGAAGCCAAGGAAATCACTTGGAAGCCAAGGGGGCGCTAAGAATCCACCTGGAAGCCAAGGAAATCACTTGGAAGCCAAGGGGGCGCTAAGAATCCACCTGGAAGCCAAGGAAATCACTTGGAAGCCAAGGGGGTGCTAAGGATCCACCTGGAAGCCAAGGAAATCACTTGGAAGCCAAGGGGGCGCTAAGAATCCACCTGGAAGCCAAGGAAATCACTTGGAAGCCAAGGGGGCGCTAAGAATCCACCTGGAAGCCAAGGAAATCACTTGGAAGCCAAGGGGGCGCTAAGGATCCACCTGGAAGCCAAGGAAATCACTTGGAAGCCAAGGGGGCGCTAAGAATCCACCTGGAAGCCAAGGAAATCACTTGGAAGCAAAGGGGGCGCTAAGGATCTACCTGGAAGCCAAGGAAATCACTTGGAAGCCAAGGGGGCGCTAAGAATCCACCTGGAAGCCAAGGAAATCACTTGGAAGCCAAGGGGGCGCTAAGGATCCACCTGGAAGCCAAGGAAATCACTTGGAAGCCAAAGGGGCGCTAAGAATCCACCTGGAAGCCAAGGAAATCACTTGGAAGCCAAGGGGGTGCTAAGAATCCACCTGGAAGCCAAGGAAATCACTTGGAAGCCAAGGGGGCGCTAAGAATCCACCTGGAAGCCAAGGAAATCACTTGGAAGCCAAGGGGGCGCTAAGGATCCACCTGGAAGCCAAGGAAATCACTTGGAAGCCAAAGGGGCGCTAAGAATCCACCTGGAAGCCAAGGAAATCACTTGGAAGCAAAGGGGGTGCTAAGAATCCACCTGGAAGCCAAGGAAATCACTTGGAAGCCAAGGGGGCGCTAAGGATCCACCTGGAAGCCAAGGAAATCACTTGGAAGCAAAGGGGGCGCTAAGAATCCACCTGGAAGCCAAGGAAATCACTTGGAAGCAAAGGGGGCGCTAAGAATCCACCTGGAAGCCAAGGAAATCACTTGGAAGCCAAGGGGGCGCTAAGGATCCACCTGGAAGCCAAGGAAATCACTTGGAAGCCAAGGGGGCGCTAAGAATCCACCTGGAAGCCAAGGAAATCACTTGGAAGCCAAGGGGGCGCTAAGGATTCACCTGGAAGCCAAGGAAATCACATAGAAGCCAAGGGGGCGCTAAGAATCCACCTGGAAGCCAAGGAAATCACTTGGAAGCCAAGGGGGCGCTAAGAATCCACCTGGAAGCCAAGGAAATCACTTGGAAGCCAAGGGGGCGCTAAGAATCCACCTGGAAGCCAAGGGGGCGCTAAGAATCCACCTGGAAGCCAAGGAAATCACTTGGAAGCCAAGGGGGCGCTAAGAATCCACCTGGAAGCCAAGGAAATCACTTGGAAGCCAAGGGGGCGCTAAGGATCCACCTGGAAGCCAAGGAAATCACTTGGAAGCCAAGGGGGCGCTAAGAATCCACCTGGAAGCCAAGGAAATCACTTGGAAGCAAAGGGGGCGCTAAGAATCCACCTGGAAGCCAAGGAAATCACTTGGAAGCCAAGGGGGCGCTAAGGATTCACCTGGAAGCCAAGGAAATCACTTGGAAGCCAAGGGGGCGCTAAGAATCCACCTGGAAGCCAAGGAAATCACTTGGAAGCCAAGGGGGCGCTAAGAATCCACCTGGAAGCCAAGGGGGCGCTAGGAATCCACCTGAAGTTCAAGAGATTGCTGGAAATCCACGTGAAAGTCAAGGGGGTGTAAGAAATCCTCCAGGAATAGTTTGGGATCATGTTATTTGCGTTATCATAATTATACGTTACAGTTGCTCCTCAAATGCCACAATGCAGAGAAATACACTTTATTCTCAAAACAAAAGCGAAACTAAATCAAACCATCTAATAATCAAAATTAACTACAATATGATGTGCGGACATCGGCAGACCAGTCTATCGCCCACTTATCGCGAGCTCAGCATGTTTATGGCTCCAGGGCGGGCGATGAGGTGCGTGATGACCTTGCGGTGAGATAACGGTGGCGGGTGATCTAAATAACAGGCGGCCGACGTGTATGTCTAGGTGTTCACGAGCGCTATGATACGCTGCGGCGGCCGGGTGGGGAATGGCGGGTGCAGTTCATGTCATTCGTGTGAAGTCTGTTTTGTTTTTTTCTCTCCGTTTTCTTTCATTGGATTGTTTGTTTTCCTTTTTTTCTCTCCGTTTTCTTTCTTTGGATTGTTTTTTCCCTGTGTGTTTTCTTTCTTTTCTGTTTTACTCTTTGTTTCAATTGTTGTTTTTCTCGTGTGATTATTTTGTTTCAGTTGGACTAGAGGAAAGAGGTTAATTGGGACTTTTAAAAAATCGTGTTAAAGTACTGACTGGACAAATACTAACATTTGCTGCTAGATAAAAAGACCGGTGACCTGTTTTAAAAAACTTCGTAACACCAAGTTCCCTCAGCCCAATAGGCAAAAACATCAACAAATATAACTCTTTTCCAACGTTTCTATGACCACAACAAACCCAGGTATGGAAGAACTATCTAGCCTTCGATTTTCAGGGATGATGCAACCGTGGAATTTAGCTAGATGCGTTAGAAATATGATTTCCGAAAGTACAGACACAGATACGTAGACATTTCCAAATCTTATCAAAGGGAAGATGACAACAACCCGATTAAAAAAATATTGGGAGTGAAGCGGCTTGTCTGTGTTTATATCGGGGTTGGGTTATTATGCTGTGGTTTGGATAGTTGTGGTACTGGTACCTCTTTTTGGCACTGGCACACGTTATTTCCAAGCTGTTTTTATAACTTATCAAAACGTTTGAAGTACTATATATAGTTCGTCTGTTTTACGTCATCATGCAAGATAAAGAGAGGAAGATTTTTATCATTTATTGTTACCGATGGAACCCCAGGTGGAGAGATAAATAAAATAAAGCCATTAAAAATTAGATAGATTAAATAATAAACGATGTGCATCTGACGCAATGGGATTAACTGATCAAGATTTGCTCGAGTGCAGTCATAAATTGTATGACAAAATAGCGGTATCAACAAAATGGTTGTTTAAGTTAACAAAGCTTAAACTTAGGTCACCAACGAAACACTTGAAGGAGAGATGAATCATCGAATTCCATCTGATTTAATTTGTGCAAACACACACACACACACACACACACACACACACACACACACACACACACACACACACACACACACACACACACACACACACACACACACACACACACACACCCGTGTGTAAATATATACATACATGTATACACATACACACGTGTGTGTACATTATATGTATGTATGTATATATATATATATATATATATATATATATATATATATATATATACGTGTCTGTGTGTATGTGTGTATGTGTGTGTGTGTGTGTGTGTGTGTATGTGTGTATGTGTGTGTGTGTGTGTGTGTGTGTGTGTATGTGTGTGTGTGTGTGTGTATGTATGTGTGTGCATATATATCCTCTAGCGGCGGCGCTAAAGGGGAAGACTGCCTCCCTGTGGTGTGTGTGGGTCTTTATTGGTTTATTAATTTATTTATCTCTTTATTTATTTAGATTCGACCATCCAGATTTACTTTAATTACTAATATTAGTGACATGTCTCAGACAGGACAAAAAATTACAAGATGACGAGCCTCAGCAATGGACGTGCCTCCCACTTTTGACCAGTTCTCAGGGGTTGTGCACTCCGCCAGTCTGCCCTGGAGAATGTCAGTGTGGACGGCGATCCAGTCTGTATAAGTGTAGGAAGGTCTTAAGTTGGGGGAGGGGGGGGCAAAGTAGGTTCCTCCAAAAAAATAGTCGGGGGTCCTAGAGGTTGCAGGCCCCTTCCGGGCATAATTTGACAGAATGGTTAGTTTATTTTGAACACCAGACTGCCCTCTCAGTTGCAAGGGGTCTGTGCTGTCGACAATTGATTAACTAAGGAGTTGCAGTCTTTGTTAACAGTCGGGGACAGAAGTAGGGTTCCGTCCCTCCATTCTACAATGAAGGCGGTAACCCCCCCCCCCCTTTTTTTTTCCTACGCTTATGGAATGATGTACCTTCTCTAAATAAATCCTTTCCCAATGGAGAGCACAGTGGTCAACAGCAAGATGTCATTATTGCCCAGGGGTATGCTTATCTCGGGAATCGTATGATGGCAACAGTCCTTCCCTATTGTGACAATGTATTATCAAACAACCATATGAACACACATTTTTCCTTTTCTACAAGACTAACACCAGTAGAGTGGGTGGCAGGCTCATTTAACTAATCCATAAGTTTGCAATCTTGCCTGAGAAGTGACCGCAACAATGATGATCAACGCTTCTTAGCTCAGTCAAGACTTGTTACTTTTTCTTTTGAC
>NC_091574.1:28594514-28599514 GCF_042767895.1 Penaeus vannamei | reverse complement strand
AGAAAGTATAACCATATTTATAATCATGAACCAGAAATCAAAGATATTTCATCTAAAAATAAATCAAAATATATATGCCAAGTAAATTGTTTATAGATATTAAGATTTTTATTAAAAACTTTTATGTTTGACAAACATGAATAATTAACATGATTTTGCAATCATATCTAAATTTTAAATCAAATATATATAACAGTTTGGCAAACATGACTAATTAGCATGATTTTGTAATCATATCAAAATTCTAAATCAAATATATATAAAACCAAGCACTTGTAAATCAAGCTTACAAAGAGAGTATATTTGTAGCACTTATGACAAAAATAACAGCACAAATCACAAATGGTGTAAAATAACAATCAACACAATAAAAAGTAGGAAGATGCCAATTTGATAAATATAAAATACTAAACAAATATAATTGGATGATGTTAAAGAAATTGCATTGAAATAATGAAAAAGTGAGCAGGATTTTGTAAGTACTAAAGGAGAGTACCAATGATAAAAGTAGAACATGCAATCGACTGTAAGTTTATCATCACTGGATGCCTTCTCTATTCATAAGCTAACAGTAGCCTCTTATTCATTACATATGTATACATACATACATATATATATATATATATATATATATATATATATATATATATATATATATATATATATGTGTGTGTGTGTGTGTGTGTGTGTGTGTGTGTGTGTGTGTGTGTGTGTGTGTGTGTATGTGTGTGTGTGTGTGTGTGTATGTGTGTGTATGTGTGTGTGTGTGTGTGTGTGTGTGTGTGTGTGTGTGTGTGTGTGTGTGTGTGTGTGTGTGTGTGTGTGTGTGTGTGTGTGTGTGTGTGTGTGTGTGTGTGTGTGTGATACACGCACGTACACACTGTAATGTTACCATAAAACTTATATTCTTATATTCTCTACATTGGTGAAGTATACAAAAGGGCCTTACCGAATTTAAGAGACTCGAAAATCATTGTGTTGTAGGCAATAAAGCATAATATTCATTTATAAAAAAAAAATAATAATAATCTGCAGAAACCAACTGGCAAAAAGAAATCAACAAAAATGTACTGCATAAAATGTAGTCCCTACGCGCCTATCATGACATAGCTAAGGTAAATCAACATACGTCTTTATTGACTGTAAATTAATTTTATATTCAAATCGTTGTGCATTACTATGTACGCATGTTTATTGAAATAATTAGTACATCCACGCGCCGCGCATGCACAGCCATCTAGCGGCAAATTTGAAAAACTTGTTGACAGTTTATTGCTTGTTTCGGAAGTGAAATTTGTTGACTGTGCTACTTGTGTTTTCGATTTTCTATTCGACATTTCGGTGAAAATAAATTCTCAAATGAAATTGTTACGATCTCAGGAATGCCATTAAATTCAGTTAAGTGCAAGTAACTTCGTTCCAGCCGCAAGAGGTCTGAAAGTTCTTATCTTCCCACCCAGTAGTAAAGCGCTGGCTTTACAATCGCATGGTCCTGGGTTCGCGCCCGGTTGACCCTCTCAGTCGACTCAGCTGTGAATGAGCACTGGTATGCTGACGTCAGCATACTGGGGTCAAAGTCGGGGCGGAAAGGAATTGGCCACCCTACCGCATCATCCCGCGGCTTAGTAAGCATGTTTCTCTACAAAACATGTACCATACGTCCAGATGGATATGGGACCAACTTTGACTTGACCCTTCCCCGCCCCTCAAGGTAAGCTAAAATTCAATCTTTAACTTACAGGACATTGTTATTTATGTAGCAGTCGGGAAGGGAATGTGGTCATTGGAAACGATTGAGTTGATACGGTGGAGGCCCAGTATAGAGAGAATTGACAATTGGTGGTGCACCCGGTTAGGGCAATACAGTGCTCGGAAGCCTAAGTACTTACACAGACCTTGATCGGAAGCGGGTCAGAACGGATTTTGGTATGTTACGGCGGTTTTTGGGGTAGTTTACACGTTTAGGATGTGGTTCGTTCCTTCGTTCGTTCCGATCGAATATTCTGTGATCAAAATCTGGATTCGAGTTTCTTTTCCCACTTAAATTGCGATAGTTGGGTTAATCTTTACATTTTCCATACTCTTATATATTGAAAATCCTTGGTATGAGCGAATTCGCCCCCCCCCCTCCCATCCAAATCCCACGGTTCCCCATGATCATTGTTGTCGACAAAAACCCTGACGTGTGCTACAAACATCCACACAACCTAAATTGAAAGAATCCCTTTAAAACCAAAACACTGATATCAAAATACATTAACCCATCACAATCACTTCAAACATGACCTCCCCCCCAAAAAAAAATATATATATATAAAATAAAATAAATATAAAAATAAACTTACTTCAGGTTCCACTGGCTCTACGTAGTTACAAACACACGTTTCGTCCGTTGCGTTCTCAGGAACTTTTCGCCTTTCGGCCAGAGGCAACACTTCTTCCTCCAAGAGATCCTTGTGTGTGTCAAGGGGGGATCGCTGCGGCAATTGGCGTAGGAAGTGGTCCAGGCTGCCCATTGTGCCTAGGAAATAATTTGATATAGTTTTTATCGTATATATCTTACGATGTGATATTTTTTTCTAAACTTATCAAAATTAACTCGGTTCTGAGATAAAATTATATATGTATAAACACCCGCCTACACGCACGAAGAGAGAGAGAGAGAGAGAGAGAGAGAGAGAGAGAGAGGGAGGGAGGGAGGGAGGGAGGGGGAAAGAGAGACTGAGTTAGGGAGAGAGAGAAGAGTGAGTGAGGAAAGGAGAGTGATAGAGTATATCTGTCTATCTATCTCTATATATACATGTATATATATTTTTTTCTTACCATTATTGGAACGTGGCTCGACTTTAACAAGGTGACTCATCAGATTGTACAGCTCAACATTCCGAAAACTACGCGCTGTATAATTCACTTTCAGGTCTGGTCCAAACCCTATGAAAGTTGCCTGTAGATGGACGGAAGAGAATCGTTATCAAGAAGTATTAAAATGAATAATTTTGTAGTACACTTTTTCCAGTGTCATTTTTTAATTTCTAAAACCATGCAGTGTATGGATAGTAATTAATATTCTTACTATCTCTTACCTGCATCCTTGGTTCCAGATTATTGAATCCATGTTCACCTTTCTTACAATAATTTGTACTGTCTGTCACAACCCGAGTATCTGGTTTCGTGTCCAAAATCACCTCTTCTATTCGGGGGTTATTTGCATAGTGGTATCTGCATTAAGATAAATAATTTGTTAATAAATGAGGTGAAGAAGGTATAATTGAAATGTACGACTTTCTATGAACTTTATATTGAACTTTTTTATTGTACGGTCTTTCGAATTCAAACACGTGACTGTAACCTGTTTATATGAAGCTGTTTCCTCGTACAAATTGTAAGGGGACAGAGATATACATAGGGGATATAGACTATACTAAAGTTTAAAACACTACTGAAGAAGTGAGAAGAGATACATAATGGATATTTGCAACTTTTATGTGTACTCTGGACTTTCCATTGCAGAGTCTAATTCTTTCACTGGTGTCTGTTTATGAAACGGTTTCCTCGTATAAATTGTAATATGCTACTGATCGCCGGTTCCGTGAGATGACAGCTGGCGGTAGACAAACAAAAAAATGGTGGAATTTATATAAAAGGGTTATTTGAAACATTTCGTACACCGGTTATTATTTTAGGAGCAACTTGACGTGTCATGTATGTTTGTACGCTCATTTTGAAACCGAATACATTCATCCAGGCCCTAATTTGTATTTTCGCTCGATGCTGATATTCACTGCTCAGGACTTAAATAATGGACGAAATTTGAAAAAAATGGCTAAACTTTAATACTCTTCGAATCATGGTCGTTGGGAGTGGCAGCATGAAATTATTCCTTTTATATTGGTGACGTATGATATATAATTTAATATATCCTTCATTAATGCCAGTAAACATGTGGACGGCATAACAACGCAAATGTGATGCATGTAATATGAACAAAGAGTAGCAAAAGTGGTGAAGGCAATTCAATGTTTAACACATATGTATATATACACATATATAATTTGTTTGTTTATCTATTAAAGTAAATTCTGGCCATCGGGACTTACTAACCTTCTTGGCAGGAGAGACTTTGGGAGGACTCGCACTCTGGGGTTCTTACACTGGGACGCCTTCAAGATCTCGTCTTCCACAGCTGTCTCACGGAATAGAAAATAAGTGATGATAACAATTATGGTCAAATAAACATTACAGTTTACGACAATAAACTCCCTCCCATTGATGATGTCTCCATTCCTAAAACAGTTTAAAACACAGAAAAAGGAAAGATTCCAAGTCGAATATAAAGACGAACGTAAAAAGCAACTCAAGAATAGAAATGCGTCACTGCGTATTCCGTTCTTTTTTAGGGGCAGTACTGAGTCAGTTTCCGAAGCGTTTTGCTCATATAAAATACACTATGCAAACAAAGAGATGAGAAACGATGAAATCATATCAGCAGGCCCAAAGTTTGCGTGAGGGTTAGTGTTTCCTTTCAGCTCTGGAAACCTAAGGCTCCCACACGAAAGGATGTCATGCTTACTGATCCCTGGACGCTCGTGGATTAGGACAAAGGCAGATCCGGGATGTTGCAGTGTGTGTGTGACGGGGGGGGGGGTATGTTAAAGGGGACAAACCCCGAAGTCGCTAAGCTATAAGCATATCGGTGGCGTTTTCCAGGGATTTTGAACTGGTATTGTATAGCGGTATTTACAATGTTATCGAAATTATGTGCGTATTGCTTTATGTCACGGGTTGTTCATCTGTCATGGAGGCGTAATTGATAATGGGGGGGGGGGGGAGCCAAGTCTTTTCCTCTGAATCGGTAACTACAGTACAGCCGGCATCCGTAGCACTATGGAGAAAGCGTCGTTTTCTCCCTTCGTCAGTTGATATGCACTTTCGGGATGACCTCTAAAGGCGTCAAGATCATCCGTCATTGGAGAGAAATTGGTAAAGTCATCAACAGGTCC
>NC_091574.1:28584514-28587014 GCF_042767895.1 Penaeus vannamei | reverse complement strand
AATCAAACTCTCCCGTTTTTTCTCCTTTCATTCAGGTGATGTATATATATTAATTAATATCTTGTTTACCTGAAGAGTTCTCTTATGTCTTGAGAATCAGAGAGGCTTTATAGTACCATTTACACAAAGATAAGGGAGGCAAATATGTGGTCTAAGATTACTCTTTATGTGAAATTGTGATGCGTGTGAGAGACTGTTTTAGGGAATTGAAAGAAGAAAGACTGTATATTTTGGACTATGACTGTGACCTTATAGTAATGACAAAATATTATGACGTTATTTGTTCTTCATCCTTCTGTATGGTTGTTACTGTTTTGCCACCGTGTTGCAGCTTTTTATATTATTATAATTTTAATCACCTCTGTTCTCCGTCCTTGTTACAGCTCTTCATTATTACTGACATCGTTACTCTATTGTTATTATTGTTAATATCAATATTATTAATATTATTATTATATTATTATCGTTACCATTATTATTCTTAACATTATGAATAATACTGTATAGGAATATTATTATCATTATCATTTTTATTATTATTATTATTATCATCATTATCATTGTTATTGTCATTATTACTCATTATTATTATTATTGTCATTGTTATTACTCTTATTATTATTACTATCGTAGAAAAAGTTACCTCTTAAGAACGGCCTCCTACCAATGCCCTCTGGGTCTATGACAAGCACAGTTACATACAACAACACGACACCGACGCAGGCAGACTTTGTGGTCAAGGTTACATAACAAGGCCCACGCAAGCAAAGCAGTTTTATGGCGAGGTCGAGACAATAATTTATACCCGCATGTGGCAAGGTGAACGTGACCCCCACTAGTCGAAGAGGGCAAAGGGGAAGGGAAAGAGGGAGGGAAGGAGAGTGAGTGAGTGAGAGGGTAGAAAGAGAGGGAGGGAAGGAGGGAAAGGAGAGAGGAGGGAGGCAAACTGGCGGATCTAGAGAGATCGAAACGTATGCTATATATATGTATATATATATATATATATATATATATATATATATATATATATATATATATATATATATATATTCACACACACACGTGTGTGTGTGTGTGTGTGTGTGTGTGTGTGTGTGTGTGTGTGTGTGTGTGTGTGTGTGTGTGTGTGTGTGCGTGTGTGTGTGTGTGTGTGTGCGTACGTGAGAGAGCGAGAGCGAGGAAGAGAAAAAGTGAAAGTGAGAGAGGAAGAGAAAAAGTGAAAGTTAGAGAGGAAGAGGAAGTGAAAGAGAGGATGAGAAAGAGAATGAGAGGAATAAAGTGAGAGGAGGAGAAAGAGACTGAGAGGAAGAGAAGAGGAAAGAGTATGAGAGAAAGAGAAAATGAAGGAAAAAAAGAGATGCACACACATATAAGAAATGTAAGCGAAACAGGGAGGGGAATAAAAGACAGAAAGAACACGGCATTAAAAATATATATAAACCAGGGTGCACAAGAACCATATCTTAACATAAGTCTGTTTTCATCCAATTTTCACTTTCGCTTCCCATGGCCTATCGCTACATAAATCATTTTCCTTCGTCTACCCAAACCTCACCTTCTTTCATCGTGCTTTTGTTAGTATTATATTTAAAATTCCATTCACTTACTACTATTCTTCTCTTATTTTATTTATTTTTTATTATTCATTTTTGTTTTATTGTTATTTCTTGCACGTGGCTTATGATTAATTCCATATCCGGCCTCGTTCTCCTTCGTTTCCTTATTTACACCCTCTCCCTCCTCTCATTTTAAGGCTTTCCCCTCTCACCAAGGTCTGCAGACTGAGGTCACGCGCAAGACGGCCGCTGAAGGCATTGCTGATGATGCTGTGCTTCCTCTCCCTCTGCGCTTGAGAGAGGACGGCCATGCCAAGTTCCTCCTCCAGCTCCTCCTCGAGAACGGACCGACTCGGGTTGTATTCCCCGTAGGAGTTCGTGGAGAGACGTCGCGTGTACATTGTCGTTGATTCCTCCTGTTTGCTGTCTTCGTTTCGTCTTCCTGTGGATTTGCCGTCGCCCGTGTGGGATCTGGTTCGCTTCTCGACGACTGGGTCTGGTTAGCGTTCGCCGGGGGTCGTTGCTGCGAGGCGAGGGTCGTCGCTGAGAGTCGTCGCCGTCCGCACTGCGAGGGGCCGACCGCCGCGCTGCCGCATTCCCTACAGGACTACGAAAGGTTCAGTCTCTCCGAGCTCGTGTCCACCTACCTTGGCTTCCGGGCCGGTCAGGTGGGCGTGCTTGTACCCCATGCCGTGGAAGCAGGAGCACGTCGCGTCCTTCCGGCCCCCGCGGTGTCCAGGCAGTATTGCTCGCTTCGGGCGCCCAAGCTCACCGGCGGAAGAGGAAGGGGCCGGACCGCGAAATAAAACTCACCGAACTGAAGAGAACCGACCAGGTGGTGCTTTAGGGGGATCGAATTCCAGGCGACGATCTCGTAATTAGATGTAGAAAGCGTCAGAACTTAATTCGGGAGACCCTACGGCCCGAGGCAGCCGCGCGCAGTA
>NC_091574.1:28569514-28574514 GCF_042767895.1 Penaeus vannamei | reverse complement strand
TGATCCTTCATTAAAAAAAAAAAAAAACAGAAACAAAAAAAAAAAAAAAAATATATATATATATATATATATATATATATATATATATATATATATATATATATATATATATATATATATATATATGTGTGTGTGTGTGTGTGTGTGTGTGTGTGTGTAAGTAAAAAACGAGATTACGATCAGCAATTGCGCTCCCCCCCACCCCCACCCCTCACCTCCCTCTCTTACCACAGGGTATCTCGTTTAAGCAAAACACATGTGGCTAAAATTCTGCCGAGTCTCGGTTTACAACGGGGGATTTAGAGCTACTGATGTCTCTGATAACAAACTTATTCATAAATAATGTATCTGTTGAGGTAATTACAGAAGGGAATGTTGGCATAAGGCGAATGGAGTTTTATTTATTTATCTTATATATGTTTATATATATTTTTGGGTTATATCTATATTTATATTTATATCTGTCTATCAACCTACTTATCTATCTATCTATCTATCTATCTATCTATCTATCTATATATATATATATATATATATATATATATATATATATATATATATATATATATATATATGTTTACACACATATGATTATATATACGTTTATATATATTTATATGTTTATATGTATACATATATATGTTTATATATATATGAATATATTCTTTCATATATATATACATTTTTTCTTTCCTTTTCTTTTACTGGATCATGTTTGAGAGTGCTTAGCTGATGGCCTTCACATAAATATCTATCTCCCATCATATTTATTTAGATATTGCGGTTTAATTCTCGAAATAATTGCAAAAGTCGACCTAGCTTTAATACCAAAAGGGAATATAATCTGACAGTGTGACAAACAAGCTGACCTTAGGGTTTTACTTTTCACCCGAATCCGAGATCTCGACACCCGACTTTCAAACTTCAAACTTCGTCGGGTATCTCCGTTTTCGTTCGCTGATGACGTCGTTACGAACTAAAAATCGAAGCTAAATGCTCCACTTCGCAATAGAGATGATTATGGTTCAGGTTTGACTTTTTTTTTTTTTTTTTTTTTTTTTTTTTTTTTTTTTGTATAAACACCGAGTCATTTTGCTGATACCAGGATTTTGGTGACGTCACAAGCAAGAACTGAAGTGCTCTTTTTGTCTGTACAATGAATTTTATGGATAAAAAGTATAGCAGTACTGTGAAACTTCGTGGGAGAGAGAATGAAGAAATTAACGAGAAAACTTGTGGTAAATAATCGCTGTCTGATCCGTCAGTTTTCTTCCAAAGTGGTAGTCATTTTCCCATACAGATTTTTTTCTTGTCTTTACTCTGACGTTTAATCGTCATTGCTCTGCTTGTGCTCACTATCAGCTTCACTAACGTTTCCTTACGTGCCGCATTTTATATATATATATATATATATATATATATATATATATATATATTTTTTTTTTTTTTTTGTTACTGACGCCTTTAAGCTTCTTTGATGTATTGCCTTCACGAATGAGCGGAGACTGCGACTGCCCGACGTCGTCTGTAGCGCTGTTATAGGTGCTTAATTTCATGCCATACGCTATGAGGGTCTAGCAATAATCGCTTCACTTCTCAAGTACTGTTGCACTCTCGCCTCACCACGGCTTTCACTCTTGCTTCCGTTATACAATACCAGTTTGCTGCAGACGAGGAAAAACACCATTAAAAAGGGTTCCCGGACCGAAATTGCCCGAGGGGGAAATGCCTGCCCCGAACCCCACTCTCTAATAGGCCCCAATACGAACTTTGGTGGAATTTTGCAAACTTCACTGCGCACTGATGTTAAAGCGTTCTGATACGGCTCGGTCGCTGTATTCCTTCAGTACGTGTGTTGGGTGATGTGCACCCTTTGCTCTCCTTGTGTGTACTAAAATGGCATTGCAAACTACGGGTGTACTTACATGCATTTTAAGTGTTGTTTTATTGATTCTAATCGCGCACCAAAAAATACCACTGCATGTCAAGTGGATGGGAAATGGATAAAGGTTGGTGCCAGGAAATCGACGCAGCGCCAAGGACGGCTCACTGGGGTTGGGGGGGGGGGGGGGTCGAGCGGCAGGAATCGTCCGTGGGCGCCGAGTCATGTGGGCGGGCGCTCGCCGCGGGGAGGAGCCGGGGTCGGTAGGTGCGTCTGCTTGGTAAGAGATCACAAGTCAGGCGCACGCACATAAACACATACACACGCACCCCACACACACACGTACACGCAAACTCACAAGCTTATACGTACACACACACACACACACACACACACACACACACACACACACACACACACACACACACACACACACACACACACACACACACACACACACACACCAGTTGTTTTTGGGGAAAGTCTATTATTGAAATAAACCTTTTTTGATTACGATCAAATTTCTTTTGGGATGTAGTTTTCTTTCTTGGATATAATTTCCCCGCTCTAATGTTTTCTTTTCACAATATTGTTGATGCAAAGTTTTCTTGAAATAAGAAGCAACGTGACCTTTATTAAAACAATAGACATATTTACGAAAACAATAGACATGTTTACGAAAACGGTAACAAGCATAGAGGCTTTCTCATTACCTGGGTCGAAACTTTTACTTTGTGCAAAAACAAATCGCTTCTGTTGTACGATTTCGTCTGTCTGTCTACATCCTTGTAGATTTTTGGATGGCAAGTTGTGATAAAGAATACGGATGTATGGGAAAGTCAATTTATATTTATATTTCTAGCATATCTAATCTGAAGCAAAAATTACTCTGATTATGGTCAATGATTTTCATTTTTTATTATAGTCGATAATTAAAACTTGACTGTTCACTCATGGCAACGCACCAACCCCCATCCACCCCACCCACCCACACACACTGTTTGCGGGTGTGGGTGTGTGGGTGTAGGTGCGTGCGTGCGTTTCTGTGTGTGTTTGTATTTGCGTGCGTCTGTGTATGCGTGTGTACAAATGATTTATTCATTTATTTATCGGTTCATCTGTTTACTTGTTTTATATAACATACACAGTTTAGAAGAATACGTACGAAGTCAAAAAAGGGAAGCAAATTATTACACACACACACACACACACACACATTAGTATATATTTGCTATTCATTTATTTACTTATTCATTCATTTATATACTTACATGTTCACTTATTTATGATACCGTTTGCACATTTACAAGAATACATACGATGTCAAAGAAAGAGAAATAAAGACAGACAGACTGACACACGTACAGACACCCCGACACACAGACAGACAGGCACAGACCGACCGATACACTGACTGGAAGACATACAGACAGAGAGACACAGACCGACCGGTCCACTGAAAGACAGACACATACAGACAGACAGACATAGACACAGACACACAGACTGACCGACACGCAGGCAGGCACACAGACACGCCACAGCGCATGCGTGCATTTTTGTCTGTCGGTGAAAGTGCGCGTCGGAGAAACTTCCGCTCGGGCTCCTCTTCGGGCTGGTTCCGCGCCCTCGGGTGTGCGGCTCCGACCTTTGGCCACTTCGTTCCTGGGGGCCTTGGCGAACACGTGCTCTCTCTCTCTCTCTATATATATATATATATATCTGTCTCTCTCCTTCTCTCTCTTTCTATCTTTCTTTCTCTTTCTTTCTCTTTCTTTCTCTATCTTTCTCTTTCTCTCTTTCTCTCTTTCTCTCTCTCTCTCTCTCTCTCTCTCTCTCTCTCTCTCTCTCTCTTTCTCTCCCTCCCTTTCTCTCTTCCTCCCATTTTCCCGCCTTCTTTTCCTCCCTCTTTCCCTCCCCCTCCCTTCTTCCCTACCCATCCATCTCCTCTCATCATCTTCTCCTCTCTCTCTCTTTCCCCCATCTAAACTCTCCCATCTCCTCTCCTCCATCCTTCCTTTGCCCTGTTTCCTCCCTCCTTCTTTTCTCCCGTCTTTCCTCCCTCCTTTTCTCTCTCTCTCTCTCTCTTTCTTTCTCTCTCTCTTTCTTTCTCTCTCTCACTCTCTCACTCTCTCTCTCACTCTCACTCTCACTCTCTCTCTCTCTCTCTCTCCTTCTTTGTCTCCCTCTCCCTCTCCCATTTCGTCGACAGAAAAGCAGACGGTATTTGACTCCTTAAAAGCCTTAGCAGTGTTTTCTTTGTCTACGTCATTCTGTTTGCTCGTTTTATTTGCAGGTCAAACATCGCCAGACCTGCTGCAGGAATAAATTTCAGACGCATTATTTTTTCTTTGCAATTTCGTCGTTTTTTTCTCTCTTTCTCTCTCTTTTCTTTTCTTTTTATGCGAGAATTCTGAGCTTGGGTGGTCTCCAGTATTTCCTCTGTGCGATAATAAAAGATCGAATTCCCTTGATCTTACCTAAATTATCGTGGAACCATGTTGCTCAAAATCGCCATATTGTTTGTGTGTGATACTATGAGTAAAAAAGTACATGATAAAAAATCGGCGTCAAAAAAGACAAATAAGAAAATAATAAATAAATGAATAAAAATAAGAATAAGAATAATAAGAGATTTTGCTCACTTACTACGTATTTCCATCTTGCATCGTAATTCAATAAAGGAACTCAACGGTGTGTACGAGTATGCCACAACACTGATAAATCGAGAGGGAGAACGATAGAACGACGAGTATGAGAGAAAGATGGAGGGTTAGGTAGAGAGGAGAGGGAGAGGGAGACAGTGGGGGAGGGAGAGGGAGAGAGAGGGGGAGGGTTAGGGAGAGAGAGAGGAGAAGGAGAGGGAGACAGTGGGGGAGGGAGAGGGAGACAGTGGGGAGGGTGAGGGAGACAGTGGGGAGGGTGAGGGGAGACAGTGGGGGAGGGTGAGGGAGACAGTGGGGAGGGAGAGGGAGAGAAGGGGGAGGGTTAGGAGAGAGAGAGGAGAGGGAGACAGTGGGGTTAGAGAGAGGGGGGGAGGGTTAGGGAGAGAGAGAGAGGCAGAGGCAGAGAGAGGGAGAGATAGAAAGAGAGAGAGTAGGAAAACGCAAGAAAAAGG
>NC_091574.1:28524514-28534514 GCF_042767895.1 Penaeus vannamei | reverse complement strand
GTGTATGAATTATAATAACTTATTCTTGTAAAAAAACAAACAATAGTATTGATAATGATAATAATGATAATACAATTATAACGGTAGTGATAATAATAATAATGATAAAAATAATGATAACAACAATGATAATGATAGTAAGAGCAATAATGATACTGATATTCGTAATGATGATGATGGTAATAACAGTAATAACAAAATCCGGAAATTGTATGTGTGTGGGAATCAGAGCTTTACAGAATCAAAAGGAGAAAGTGCTTTATTTCAATATACGCCCGTCAAATGAATGCAACGGAATGACGCCCTTTTAGCACCTGTGAACTTTCTCTTTCTCTATCCTTGCATGCGCTTGTACATTGTTCATATATAGAGGGAGATAATTGCATATGTCTTATATACACACACACGCATGTACTTATCTTTAATGAGATACAATGTACTTGTTTGTACTTGAATGTACTTTGTTTTACACGTTCATGTACTTGAACCAAACCTTGACGCACGTACACACACGCACACATACACACGCACACGCACATATATATTAAATATTAAAGAATGACACGCACACGCGCGCGCGTAATATGTCGAATCTGGGAAAATCATATTTCAAACTATTATATTTTGTTATTATCATTATTGGCTTTGTTATTGTCATCATTATTATTACTGTTATCATTCTTAGTATTATTGTTATTATTATTATTATAAACATTCTTCTTCGAGGCAAGTACAATGAGGTAGCTTGACCGACATTTTGTGCACATTTAGTATTTACAAGATAGTCCTAAGGAGGGAGGGTTAAGGAGAAGAAGGGGGAGAGGGAAAAGGGAGGGGAAGGATGCCTAATTAGGAGAAAGGGTATGGGTAATAGGAGGAAACTTCAAGAGGAAAAGGGGAAGGAGAGGTGGAAGAGGGAGGGAACTTTGAAGGTGGGGGGAGTGAGTAAGAATAGCGAAGTTTCCAATCGAATCCCGATGGGAGAGGTTATAAATAGTCATGATAAAAATGCGGCAGTGCAGGTTACCTGAGTTGGGATTTGTCCTGCTCTTTCCATAAATCCCGAGTGCCCACGGGGAGTGTGTATGAAACTCTGCTATCCTTACTCATGTATGAGTATGTAGGTAATGGCTATGGACGCTAGTTAGCTCCTAATTGCACATTCCTTTTTGAGTGGGTCGTGTAAGAGTGGTCTGGGGTGGCCGTCTTGCATTCACGTGCATTGGCGGCGAGGGATCGAATCCCGATTGGAGAGGTTGTAAATATTCACACACACACACCCACACGCACACGCACACGCACACGCACACACACAGAAAAAAAAAAACATTGGTTTGTGCAAAGAGTGCCATTGACCTTAAAATCCTCGTGTTCTTAATCACTCCGTGTTCCAGTGACCAATCAGATAAAGATCGGCCAGTCAGAGCTCCATCGATAATTAGAGTTCCTAGCTGTCATATCCAACTGTGAAATCAGGGCTAAATCGGGTTAATTTTTAGTGGTGTGTGGGGGGAGGTTTAGGGATAATTTTGACAATGGTTGATAATCATTCGTTTGGGATTTTTTTTTCTGTGGTCTACCGTTCTTAATATCTTTTAGGTCGAGAGGGAGATATGGAAAGGTAGAAGTCGCTGATTTCCAACTTAAAACACATACGATTAACACACTATTAATGATGAATGAAATTTTTTGAAGAATTTCACTCTTGGTTCTCTCTCTCTCTATATCAATATCCACTTGGATATCTGTATCTATATATGATGTGTCTGTCTGTCTATATATAAGTATATTCACGTATAAACACACACACACACACACACACACACACACACACACACACACACACACACACACACACACACATATATATATATATATATATATATATATATATATATATATATATATGTATGTATATGTATATGTATATGTATATGTATATGTATGTATATATGTATATATGTATATATGTATGTATGTATGTATATGTATATGTATATGTATGTATATATGTATATATGTATATATGTATATATGTATGTATGTATGTATATATATATATATATATATATATATATATATATATATATATATATACATATACATATGCACACGTGTGTGTGTGTTCAGTGTATATATATAGGAACATACAATATATTTGTGTATTTATATGTACATGCACATGCATATGCGCATGCACATACACAGACAGCCAGATATGCAAGTACGTGCCATCCGAGCAGAGGGTAACGGACGCACAGTACAGAGAAAATAAGGCGAAATTGCACGTTTTCGCCGCGCCCACCAGCCGCCCGCCGCCCGCCATATGCCGCCGACAACCCCCGCTCATTTGGTGACAAGATGCAGCGCCGAAGTAATTATGAAGAAGAAAGTCAACCTCATCTTTTTTTTTTCCCGCAGAATGAGAGAACCCGCGGACCCGAAAATGGCCGACTGCGCGGGAATTTACGGATTTACGGTCGGCGGAAGGAAGACGCTTCTCACGATGAGTTGGACAAAGTGATCCGCAAGCAAGATGATCCAAGCCAGTCCACCGTGACGGACTCTGCGCGCCAAACAGGGTGATTTTTTTTTTTTTTTTTTTCATTATTTTTTTTATTGTTATTATTATTTTTTTTTCTTATTTATTTTTTCTTATTTACTTATTTATTCTTATTTATTGTTTTTTTTCTTATTTGTTTATTCTTATTGATTTTTTTCTTATCTGTTGATTTATTTATTTATTTATTTATTTTTGTTCCTCTTTTTTTTTTTTCTTTTTGACGCGAATTCGGAGCATCCCGCGCCCGGCTCGAGATTTCTGATAACGTTATCTTTGCGGTTCTTCGCGTGAAGAAAAAAGAAATAAAAAGAAAAAAAGAAAAGAAATCATAACTGGCAACATCGTGTGCTCGGAACTCTATGACTTTCGGTTGATAAAAAAAAAAAAAAAAAAATGAAAAAAAAATGAAAAAAAAAAAAAATAAATAGTTCCTGTCTGCTATTTGTGATGATGGATGTATTATACTCAACTTTCATTGGCGATTTATATCTCGTTTTCATTTGAATTATTCATAGTTGCAGGTCCCTGGCTTCAATTTTCATGTGGCGTTACCGTAACAGATTGCGACTGGCATTTATGTTGACGTAAGTGTCAGTTTTATTCGCTTGGGCGTCAAGAATCGGAGGTTCCTGTACTTCGTGAAATGTCGTATCTTAAATGTATAAATTTATTGTTGTTGTCACTATTATGATGTGAGTAATGATGGTGGTAATGATAATGATTATTGGTATTGTTATTATGTTTATCATCATCTTCATCGCTATCACCATCATCTTATTCATCATCATTATCATTATTATTATTCATTATCTTATTCATCTTCTCCATCATCATCATCACCATCACAAACACGTCATCATCATTATTGTTAGTGCTATTCATATTGCGATAACCATTATTATTAACATTACTATCATACTACTACTACTACTACTAATAATAATAATAATGATAATCACCATCATCATCATCATCATCATCATCATCACCATCACCATCACAAACACCACCATCATCATCATTATTATTATTATTACTATTGCTATTCATATTGCGATAACCATTATTATTAACATTACTATCATCATCATCATCATACTACTACTACTACTACTACTACTACTACTACTACTACTACTACTACTACTACTACTACTACTAATAATAATAATAATAATAATAATGATGATAATCACCACCACCATCATCATCATCATCACCATCACCATCACCATCACCATCACAAACACCACCATCATCATCATTATTATTATTATTACTATTGCTATTCATATTGCGATAACCATTCTTATCAACATTACTATCATCATCATAAGCATAATCATAATCATAATAATCATCATCCCCATCACTACCACCATCACAATCATCACTATCACCATCATACACGTCGCCCCCTGCACCGTACCTTGTCTACACATTACCCCGCAATTTACTGTTCCTGCGAAGCCGCCACGAAGGTTAATGTAACATTGACGGGACAGCATATGGGCAGTGGGGGTGGTTTTTATTAATCTACTTATGAGCTTGATTTTGTACGGCATAATAGTTTTGCGCAGATGGTGGTAAAAAAAAAGAAGGGAGAGTGAGTGGTGGAGGAGATACGAAGCGAGAGTGAAAAAGAGAGAAGAAAAAGAAACATGTATTTCGCGCACATACGTACACCGTACACGCACACGCACGCATGCGCGCACGCACACACGCGCACACGCACACGCACACGCACAGAGAGAGTGAGTGAGTGAGTGAGTGAGTGAGTGAGTGAGTGAGTGAGTGAGTGAGTGAGTGAGTGAGTGAGAGAGAGTGAGAGAGAGTGAGAGAGAGTGAGAGAGAGTGAGAGAGAGTGAGAGAGAGTGAGAGAGAGTGAGAGAGGGTGAGAGAGTGAGAGAGAGAGTGAGAGAGTGAGAGAGTGAGAGAGTGAGAGAGTGAGAGAGTGAAAGAGTGAGAGAGTGAGAGAGTGAGAGAGAGAGAGAAAGAGAGAGAGAGAGAGAGAGAGAGAGAGAGAGGTGAGTAAGTGAGTGAGGGAGAAAGTGAGAGAGAGAGAAAGAAAGAAAGAAAGAAAGAGAGATCGAACTCGAAAAATCGCATCGCAGTCTCATGGGTTCGAATCCCCACGGCGGCAACGCGACCACCGCCCGAAGAGCTACTGCTGGTCTAAGGCCGATTTCATGGCGGGAAAATTGACACATCCTCGCGAGAAGAAAGTCGAGCGCGAGTGTTATTGGCGGCCCCCGAGTCGGTAACTAGGGGTTGGGGAAGGAGGGGTGAGTGAGATGGGAGGGAACGTAAGAGGGGAGGGAGGAGGGGTGAGTGAGATGGGAGGGAACGTAAGAGGGGAGGGAAGGGAGACAGAGGAAGGTTGGTAACTAGGGGTTGGGGAAGGAGGGGAGGGAGGAGGGGTGAGTGAGATGGGAGGGAACGTAAGAGGGGAGGGAGGAGGGGTGAGTGAGATGGGGAGGGAACGAAAGAGGGGGAGGGAGGAGGGGTGAGTGACATGGGAGGGAACGTAAGAGGGGAGGAAGGAGAGAGAGGAAGGTTGGTAACTAGGGGTTGGGGAAGGAGGGGAGGGAGGAGGGGTGAGTGAGATGGGAGGGAACGTAAGAGGGGAGGGAAGGGAGAGAGAGGAAGGTTGGTATCTAGGGGTTGGGGAAGGTGGGGTGGTAGGAGGGTGAGTGAGATGGGAGGGAACGTAAGAGGGGAGGGAGGAGGGTGAGTGAGATGGGAGGGAACGAAGAGGGGAGGGAGGAGGGGTGAGTGAGATGGGAGGGAACGTAAGAGGGAGGGAAGGGGAGAGAGGAAGGTTGGTAACTAGGGGTTGGGGAAGGAGGGAGGGAGGAGGGGTGAGTGAGATGGGAGGGAACGTAAGAGGGGAGGAAGGGGAGAGAGGAAGGTTGGTAACTAGGGGTTGGGGAAGGAGGGGAGGGAGGAGGGGTGAGTGAGATGGGAGGGAACAAGAGGGGAGGGAAGGGAGAGAGGAAGGTTGGTAACTAGGGGTTGGGGGAAGGAGGGAGGAGGAGGGGTGAGTGAGATGGGAGGGAGCGTAAGAAGGAGGGAGGAGGGGTGAGTGAGATGGGAGGGAACGAAAGAGGGAGGGAGGAGGGTGAGTGAGATGGGAGGGAACGTAAGAGGGGAGGGAAGGAAGGGAGAGAGAGGAAGGTTGGTAACTAGGGGTTGGGGAAGGTGGGGAGGGAGGAGGGGTGAGTGAGATGGGAGGGAACAGTAAGAGGGAGGAAGGAGAGAGGAAGGGTTGGTAACTGAGGGGGTTGGGGAAGGAGGGGAGGGAGGAGGGGTGAGTGAGATGGGAGGGAACGTAAGAGGGAGGGAAGGGAGAGAGAAGGAAAGGTTGGTAACGGGTTGGGGAAGGAGGGAGGGAGGAGGGGTGAGTGAGATGGGAGGGAACGTAAGAGGGGAGGGAGGAGGGTGAGTGAGATGGGAGGGAACGAAAGAGGGGAGGGAGGAGGGGTGAGTGACATGGGAGGGAACGTAAGAGGGGAGGGAAGGGAGACAGAGGAAGGTTGGTAACTAGGGGTTGGGGAAGGAGGGGGGAGGGAGGAGGGGTGAGTGAGATGGGAGGGAACGTAAGAGGGAGGGAGGAGGGGTGAGTGAGATGGGAGGGAACGTAAGAGGGGAGGGAGGAGGGGTGAGTGACATGGGAGGGAACGTAAGAGGGAGGGAAGGGAGAGAGGAAGGTTGGTAACTAGGGGTTGGGGAAGAAGGGGAGGGAGGAGGGGTGAGTGAGATGGGAGGGAACGTAGAGGAGGGAGGAGGGTGAGTGACATGGGAGGAACGTAAGAGGAGGGAAGGGAGGACAGAGGAAGGTTGGTAACTAGGGGTTGGGGGAAGGAGGGGAGGGAGGAGGGGTGAGTGAGATGGGAGGGAACGTAAGAGGGAGGGAGGAGGGGTGAGTGACATGGGAGAAACGTAAGAGGGAGGGAAGGGAGACAGAGGAAGGTTGGTAACTAGGGGTTGGGGAAGGAGGGGAGGGAGGAGGGGTGAGTGAGATGGGAGGGAACGTAAGAGGGGAGGGAGGAGGGGTGAGTGAGATGGGAGGGAACGTGAGAGGGGAGGGAGGAGGGGTGAGTGACATGGGAGGGAACGTAAGAGGGGAGGGAGGGAGGGGTGAGTGACATGGGAGGGAACGTAAGAGGGGAGGGAAGGGAGACAGAGGAAGGTTGGTAACTAGGGGTTGGGGAAGGAGGGGAGGGAGGAGGGGTGAGTGAGATGGGAGGGAACAGTAAGAGGGGAGGGGAGGAGGGGTGAGTGAGATGGGAGGGAACGAAAAGAGGGGAGGGAGGAGGGGTGAGTGGGATGGGAGGGAACGTAGGAGGGGAGGGAAGGGAGAGAGAGGAGGGTTGGTAATTAGGGGTTGGGGAAGGAGGGGAGGGAGGAGGGGTGAGTGAGATGGGAGGGGAGGGAGAGAGAGGAAGGTTGGTAACTAGGAGTTGGGGGAAGGAGGGGAGGGAGGAGGGGGTGAGTGAGGTGGGAGGGAACGTAAGAGGGGAGGGAGGAGGGGTGAGTGAGATGGGAGGGAACGTGAGAGGGGAGGGAGGAGGGGTGAGTGACATGGGAGGGAACGTAAGAGGGGAGGGGAGGGAGAGAGAGGAAGGTTGGTAACTAGGAGTTGGGGAAGGGGGGGAGGGAGGAGGGGTGAGTGAGGGTGGGAGGGAACGTAAGAGGGGAGGGGAGGAGGGGTGAGTGAGATGGGAGGGAACGTAAGAGGGGAGGGAGGAGGGGTGAGTGAGAGGGGAGGGAACGTGAGAGGGGAGGGGAGGGAGAGAGAGGAAGATTGGTAACTAGGGGTTGGGGAAGGAGGGGAGGGAGGAGGGGTGAGTGAGGTGGGAGGGAACGTAAGAGGGGAGGGAGGAGGAGTGAGTGAGATGGGAGGGAACGTAAGTGGGGAGGGAGGAGGGGTGAGTGAGATGGGAGGGAGGAGGGGTGAGTGAGATGGGAGGGAACGTGAGAGGGGAGGGGAGGGAGAGAGAGAGGAAGGTTGGTAACTAGGGGTTAGGGAGAGAGGGAATGTTGGAAGGGAGGGGAGGAATGTTGGAAGGGAGGGGAGGGAAGTTCCGGCGTTTGAGTTCCGACGGGCGAGTGCCACGTGTCTAAGGCGAGGAAGTAGGGAAGTGCCAGCAGGTATGGAGCGAATCTTTCCTTCTCCCTTTGGCAGAGGACTCGCTGTCGTGGAGGTGGAGGGACGCACCAGGCTTTACATGATGCACACGTACACCCACATGTACACTCTCATATATGTGCGTGTGTTTAATTAATTCATGTAATTATTTGTTTACTTATAATAAGCATGAATATTAAAATATTTAGAGTCAGACGCAGGGAAGCAAACAGACCGAGACAGAGACAGACAAACAGGAGAGAGACAGACAGACAGACAGACAGACAAATATGCAGAGACGAGACGAACGATGAAGATCTCGAGACGAGACCCAGTACCCGGAAGACAGACCCCGAATCTTGTCCGGGTTCGCAAGCCCAGCCGACCGGACCTGCAAAAGACACGTCATTACCCTCGCGTGTGATTTCAGGCCCGATTCTCCCTCCGTCGAAAACCGCAAATAAAGACGAAACAAAAAGAGAAAGAATTGAAAAAAAACGCAGAAATATAAACATCTGATTTTCCAGCGGCATAACGCGGTCGAGACAGTCGCGGTCGAGACGTTGCGAAACTGCATCCGGAAGTCCCAGCGCGTGTGCCTCTTTGAGCAACAAATCACCACCTAATGATCAAGTTTCCTTCGCCGACCACAGGCCCACAAAGCAACAGCGCCGTCCTAGTAACCTGCCTGATGGCTGCCTGGTTTGCTCCGATGTAGTTCGAGCTGCCTGGTGTGAGTCTGCTGGCTGCCGGTGTATTTCTGTCTGCCTGGTGTGAGTCTGTCGGTTTCCGGTGTTGTTCTGTTTGCCTGGTGTGAGTCTGCTGAGTGTCGGTGTAATTCTGTCTGCCTGGTGTGAGTCTGCTGAGTGTCGGTGTAATTCTGTCTGCCTGGTGTGAGTCTGTTGGTTTCCGGTGTTGTTCTGTATGCCTGGTGTGTGTCTGTTGGTTTCCGGTGTTGCTTTGCCTACCTGGCGTGTCTGCTGATTGGCGGTGTAGTTCTGCCTGCCTGGTGTGAGTCTGCTGAATGCCAGTGTAAGTCTGATTGTCACGGGGATATCCTGCTTCGCGACAACGTCTGTTCTCCCTTTCACACGAGAAAGCGGAGGGGGGGGGGCAAAATATGGTGAGATTGTAATATTTTCTGTGTATGTTTGTCGTGTACTTGTGTTTGTGTGTGTGTGTGTTTGTGTCTGTATATTTATATGTGCGTGTATGTTTGTATACATGTGTATGTATGTGTGAGCCTGTGCCTTTGTCTGTTAAGATGCAGAGGAAAACTCAGGTGAAATTTTCGAGTAAAATGCAACCCATAATAAAAAAGTGATAATAATGATAACTATCTTATCAACTGACGTCAAGCACCTGCACAAACATGTTGCACTCCAAGACCTGTAATAACAAGATTGCTCGTCTCCAGTAGAAATGTCTCGAATAAAACTGCAAGCAAGCATCATGAGACTGAGAATCTGTACACTTTCAGAAGGAAAGTAGGCCCCATTTTTTTCTTTTTTTTCTGTCTGAAGTTAGACAGGAAGATATAACAGATGTTTTTTTTCGGTCACTGAAAATATATATATATTTTTTAGCATGTCTCCTCCAGTTTGAACCAGATGACTAGATAATTGTGCTTCCGTTTCCCCCGGTGAGGAGTACAGTACATCTTGACGAACTCGCGAGCAGCTCGTGTGTGCGATGCGAAATTCCACGGGCGATTTCACGTATGCTTTCTTACACGGGGGTTGGGGTGGAGGGGGGGGGATGGGGGAAGGGGAGGGGTTGAGTGGGGGGATGGGGGAAGGGGAAGGGGAGGGGGTAGGGATGGAGATTGGGTGCGGATGGGGAAAGGGGAGGGGGAAAGTTAGGGGAGGGGGGAGGGATGGAGATTGGGTGCGGATGGGGGAAGGGGAGGGGGAAAGTTGGGGAGAGGGGAGGGATGGGGGATTGGGTGGGGAGGGGTGAGTCGGCAGAGTTAGGTGTTGTGTGAAGGGGAAGGGGAGGGATAAGAGTGAGGATGAGGTGTTGTATGGATAGAGGGAGGGGGAGGGGGAAGGGTGGGGAGGGAGTTGAGTGGCAGAGGGGAGGTTAAGGTGGGGGTGGAGACTGAGGATTCGGGGGAGAGGGGAGGTTGAGTCGCCTGTCTGGGAGGGTGGGGAGGAGCCTGAAGGCTCGGGTGGGTGGGGGAGCAGGGGATAAGGGGGAGGGGGCCTAATTGCTTGAAAGAGGGGTGGGGGGGGGGGAGGCGAAGAGGAGCTTGAGAGCGTGGTCGGGGCCGGGGAGGGAGGAGGGGACTGGGGCTGACGACTTGA